>NC_033799.1:40800730-40831298 GCF_001876935.1 Asparagus officinalis | reverse complement strand
TGCCGCCCCCTTGAACCTCGTCGACGCCACCTCGCCGCAAACCGCCAACGCACCAGCCGCCGGAGCTCCAGCCGACGAACCTGAGCCCCTCCCTGACCTGGCCTCCGACCCGCCTCAACCTGCTGCCCCGTCGACGACCAGCAATCGTCGTCAGCCTCGCCGTGCCGCTGCCCTTCACCGCTCAGTTCCGACGTGGATCTGTTCCAGCTGGCCTCGCTCGCCGTGTCCGACGAACCCACCTCGTCTCTGCCCCTCCTCGTGCTTAGTCCCGTCGCCTCTCAGATCTGAAACGCCAACCGCTGCATAGTCGAGATCCCCGTCAGTGTCGATTCGTTCGACAATAACCGAGGCAAGATCCCGCTTGCTCAGGTCTACTTTTTCTATTTATTATGAATTATCTGCAAATTTAGATCCGTTAATATTTATCTGCGTGGGTTTGATGAATAATATTGAATGGATAGTAATTATGTGATAAATAGTATTTTTAGGACAAATATAATAAATTAAAGAATTTATTTTGGGTAACAAGATTATTTTAGATTAATTATAATATTTTTAGAATTTATGTTGTGGAAGAAAATTATTTTAGAATGATAAATATTTTTAAAGAAGTTTTTTTTGGAAAAAGATTATTTTAGAATAATTATTATGAATTAAAAGAAGTTATTTCGGTAACGGAATCATTTCTGGATAATTATATTAATTAAAAAGAATTTATTTGAGAACGGAATCATTTGAGGAAAATTATGATAATTTTAAAAGAGATTATTTTGGAAAAAGAAATATTTCTGAATTATGTAGACTCTGTTTATGATCTATAATTCTTAATATTGATTATCTGATATGCTATGATATTATTACACGTAATTAGTTGCATTGATTGTTCCTGGCTGTGTTTGAGAACCTTAGTAGTTCATGACTTAGTGGCATTGTGCGTCATGAACAGACCTAGTGACATGTGTGGGTGTATTTAGGTAGTGAACCATAGTTTTAATAAGGATTATGATCGTTGATTTAGAAAGAACGAGAAGAGTTGGGATGGGGAAGTTAATGTTCATGTGATCGGATAAGGCTGTTGATGTATCTTCCAGACTCGTACCAGAGACCTGTTTCGTCCTGGGGTTGGTTTGTTGGACAAAGTGGCCTGTTTCGTCACTTTGATCCGTGACTTGTTTCGTCACCTAAGCTTTGCCTGAGTTCAGACCGGGCCGAGATCAGATTGCGTGTAGTCCTCTAGCCGCCTGTTTTGCGGGATTGGATGCGCGTAGGGGATTTGTGAAACATAGATCGGGATTAATATTTAATTATCTACAATTTGAGACATATGGTATATACAAGAGGGTTTCCTTATTTGGATTATTTCGCTCGACGTACTACGTCTCATGTTGTAGATGTTTAGGTATTAATCTCATCTATTGTATGCTCCTGTTACTTGGATGATTAGACTGATCGCTAGCTACATGATCTCGTTACCTGATCGATTCTGGATGCTTTATGTTATCATGATTTAGTAGTGTTTTGATGTTGATTTGTGGATTTTAGTTGTACGTTATTTTGTTGTTTCTGTTATCGTATCGTTTTTCGCATTGGATTTCCATTCGTTCTATTTTCTTTGTGGGGTCGGGTCTTGCCGTGCGCCATGTACCTGACGTACACCTGTTTTCTCTGGTGTACGTCAGACTTAGAGGAAGAACAGGTTCAGCTGGGAAATCATCAGGAGCCAGAGAATTCTCAGCAGGAGTGCCTAGCGGATGAAGCAGAAGAAGAAGCCGAAGCTTAGTCATTCCTTTTAGTTTATTTCGTAGCACTTTCATTTCATTTTGATCAGTGTATTATTATATTCTCCAGTATCTCATTCAGATAGTTTTTGTATAAGGGCACGTTTGACCCGAATATTATGTCTCGGATGTTATTCATTATGATATGTATTTCTTCATTCTGAGTTTGTCTATTATATTCTTGCTGATTGTGATCGGGGACCTGTGACTTCGCATTGTACTTATTTCCAGACGCTTAGCGTATTAGGTTGAGGAGAAACATTTATTTTTATTTATTCTCCTTGATCTAATACGTCGCGGGCTTGTTCACGTTCCGGTTCCCGTGTATTTTGGGAAGCGGGGCGTGACAGGTTTTAGTGGTGGCCCATGCAGGTCACGGTCCCGAGTTCCTATTAGTAAGGATATGGTAGACAATTTAGATACATATCATATTTCATTCGTGAGACTATTCTTGGGTCTTTATCCTATTTCCTTGATAGATTCCGTTTCATCCCTATCTTATCACTCTTTGATTCCGAAGTTTTCACAGTTTTTATCTCATCGCTTCGTGATTACACGCTCTCTTCCTATAACTCCTCTATCATCACGTCAGTCATTATTTTATAAGTTATTATTTTTACAACTATGTTTTCTTTGATTTGACTATATATATCGTTTAATTGTATTGATTTCTGTATTATTTATTACATTATTTTATGCATCATACGCATTGTTATATTGTTTGTCTTTCATTAAAAATATATATCATTACTTATATATTTCAATTGTTCAAACCATGTTATTAAGTGTTTTGCATTGCTCTAGACTCCGCATATACATTGCATATCATATCTGATATTCAGATTATTTTCTTGTGTTTAAATATATTTTTGCATATCTAAACTTGTGTATGTGTATGTTTTTCTGTCATATTATCTATTAATTACTTATGTTTAGATTATTGTATATTGTTCGTATTTCATGATATACTTTAATAGATTCATGATTTTAATATTCTACGTATACAGTATATTCTTATCATTTACATTTTCAGTATATAATTTTTATCAGTAAGTTTTGCCTTGTTAGATTATTTTATTATGTTCGCATTGGTTTTGTTATTCCTAAGAGCAATGTATTTTTATTTTTATATTCAAACAATTATTCGTATTGTTAGGTTTGGATTGAGTTACTAATTATATAGTTTTGTTACATTATCTCGTACCATTGGTTATTAATCTTTTATTCCTAATATAAAAGATTTTTCTAAATAGCATTTGTGAGTATGTAAAGTATTTATTCATGGTTTGTTTATAGTGTAGTTGCATATTTGTTGTTGTTTGCTTCGTTTTCAATATGTATTATTTTATCATTGTGACAAAACACATTGTATACGCGTGTTATTTTTAGTATTTATTTTATGATATTTTTAGATATTACGTCTTTTATTGTGTTATTAGTTGTTGTTCATTCTCTATTCATTATTTTCGCTTACTTGTGTTGTGCTTTACTTTTATTCTTTTATAATTACTATTCTCTTTTCATTATAGGGTATTTACGTAGATTATTATATTTACGATGTTGTTTTTATTGATTTATAGTCATTCATTCTTTCTAGTATCAACTGTGTAACCATGTTTATCTAAAATATATCGGTGTTTTTATTATACCGAATTATGCCCTTCTTATGTTTTCATTTGCTTATATACCTATTTTACCTTTCATAGTTGATTAATACTATGAGTATTCAGACTTTTATGTGCTTATTATTATGTATGTATTTTTATTTTAATGCTTATTATACACAATGATTATATTTGATATATTAAATAAACATGTTTAATATTGATTTAGTATTGTGTCTTGTATGATAATTATTCACTGTCATATGCTCTCAAAAATTATTGCTTATAACTACAACTATTTAATTGAATTTATCATCATGTTATACTATTTACTGTATTTGACTATTATATCTATGCTTCTTTACGTGTATTTATGTTTGGACTACCTTTGACATGAGTTGCTATAATACTTTCTCTGAATTTTTTCATAATTGTAATTTCTTATTTTCGATACTTGTGTCTTATATGTCTTATTTGGTTGAATGCGATTTGCTGATTACATTCATGTGTTCTGTTTGTAACTATACTTTTATATATCTCGAATGTTTATTCTACTAACTGATTGTATGATATTTCTATTGTAATTTAATATTTTATTATTATTTTCATGTATCTTATGTTGTACATTATGTTTATCTAAACTATATATCCGTTTGATTCTTTACTATTTTGATTTGCTTATATAATCTTCAAATGTTCTTTTGCTTTTGCTTATATACGATTCATCTGTTATTTGTATTGTATATTTATGTTTTGTGTTTTATCATATTTATTATCTGCTTACGGATGGTTGATTTATATTTTGTTGAGATTTATGTCTTTTATCATCTTTATTATTTATATTGTTGAGTTGATACACTTTATCATATATTCTAGTGATTGACAAGTGTTTGAATTATGTATTTATATTTCATGTCATATTTTTTATACTATATATTTGTTATATTTTACCAGTTATGTGTTATTGATTATATTTTAACACAGTGGTGTGTCGTCTTATGATATTATATTAATAATATCGTGTTGATCTTATATATTTTTCTGTAATTGTATATTGTTGTTGACTTTTTACTATTATGCTATGTTTGACTAACACTTATATTTTTGTCTATGCCTAGATGTTGCGTTATATTATAATTTGACACGTATTAACTATTTATTTACAATATTCATGCTTCAGTATGCCTGTGCAATCTCTTTCAATTATGTGTTCACTCTCTTTATGTTATACTTATCTTATTCTTATTATTCATACTACATAACAGACTGTATTATGACCTTGATTTGCTTTATAAATTTGCATTGACTATTCACTTTGATTCTTTCGAATTATTCTCTAATGTGTCTTGTATAACTTATAACATACACATCCATTTTCCTCATTCAACAATTGCCCACACATTTGTCATGACGTGCTATGACATTATTTCAATATTTCTATCCTTGGGTTCTTTAATTCCGAGGACGGAATTTGTTTTAAGGGGGGTAGAATGTAAGGACCATGAATTTTTAATACTAGTTAAAATAATTTTTTAGTATTTTAAAATATTTAATTATGATTTTTAAAAGAGTATTTATATTTTTCTTGAATTTCTACAATTTCCTATGATTTAAAATCTAAGTTTTATATTTATTTAAATGATATTAATATTTATAAATTAAGTTTATGCGGTGAAAATTTATGGAATTTATCTGTTGCGTTATCGATGCTGTTACATGTCATTTTAAATAATACGTTGTATTATTTTTATTATTACGTATATTTTCATATAATACGTTGTATTATTAATTACGTATTATTTGTATAATTTACAGTATTATTTCTACTATTACATATTATCTGTCGTATTAGCATAACTTGTACGTTTTAATGTGTATATAATTATCCCATAATTGTTTGATTTTAAATATAAGTAAATATATTTTATTTATTAATTATTCTCGTTTAATTGTACAATATGGGTATTTTTTGACTATTTCGTATCAATTGTTGTAATAGCACAACATGTACGTTTTTATTTGTAGATAATTATTATGTAATTAGTTTAATTTTTAGGTACCCGTAATTATTTATTTTAATTATTTTTCGTTTAAACCCAAACCCTAAAATTACCTATATATAAATAACCCCCCTCTCTCTCTCCTGCTCTTCTTCAAAAATCCGCCGCCACCAACATCATCTCCTCTCTCTCTCCGCGACACCCCCTGACCACCGCCTGTCGAACGCCGCCCTGCCAATCCCCTTCTTTCTCAGATCGCACCGCCCCGTCGCTTGAGCCGCGTCGTAACGTTCGCCATCCACATAACCGCAACCCTCACCGCCTCTAGATCCACATCCGCTCCTCCCTCTTCCCCGACCAGAACCACCGCACCCTTGTCCATCTCCGCCGCAACCTCCTCCACTTCACGCCGACCTCCATCTCCTGAGCCGCGCTCGCCCGACAGCCACGCCGCCAGCCTCCGAAACCCCTCCAGACCTTTGACCTCCATGGCCTGGCCGCCCCCTTGAACCTCGTCGACGCCACCTCGCCGCAAACCGCCAACGCACCAGCCGCCGGAGCTCCAGCCGACGAACCTGAGCCCCTCCCTGACCTGGCCTCCGACCCGCCTCAACCTGCTGCCCCGTCGACGACCAGCAATCGCCGTCAGCCTCGCCGTGCCGCTGTCCTTCACCGCTCAAATCCGACGTGGATCTGTTCCAGCTAGCCCCACTCACCGCGTCCGACGAACCCACCTCGTCGCTACCCTTCCTCGTGCTTAGTCCCGTCGCCTCTCAGATCTGAACCGCCAACCGCTGCATAGTCGAGATCCTCGTCAGTGTCGATTCGTTCGACAATAACCGAGGCAAGATCCCGCTTGCTCAGATCTACTTTTTCTATTTATTACGAATTATCTGCAAATTTAGATCCGTTAATATTTATCTGCGTGAGTTTGATGAATAATATTGAATGGATAGTAATTATGTGATAAATAGTATTTTTAGGACAAATATAATAAATTAAAGAATTTATTTTGGGTAACAGGATTATTTTAGATTAATTATAATATTTTTAGAATTTATGTTGTGGAAGAAAATTATTTTAGAATGATAAATATTTTTAAAGAAGTTTTTTTTTAGAAAAAGATTATTTTAGAATAATTATTATGAATTAAAAGAAGTTATTTCGGTAACAGAATCATTTTTGGATAATTATATTAATTAAAAAGAATTTATTTGAGAACGGAATCATTTGAGGAAAATTATGATAATTTTAAAAGAGATTATTTTGGAAAAAGAAATATTTCTGAATTATGTAGACTCTGTTTATGATCTATAATTCTTAATATTGATTATCTGATATGCTACGATATTATTACACGTGATTAGTTGCATTGATTGTTCCTGGCTGTGTTTGAGAACCTTAGTAGTTCATGACTTAGTGGCCTTGTGCGTCATGAACAGACCTAGTGACATGTGTGGGTGTGTTTAGGTGGTGAACCATAGTTTTAATAAGGATTATGATCGTTGATTTAGAAAGAACGAGAAGAGTTGGGATGGGGAAGTTAATGTTCATGTGATCGGATAAGGCTGTTGATGTATCTTCCAGGCCGCACCAGAGACCTGTTTCGTCCTGGGGTTGGTTTGTTGTACAAAGTGGCATGTTCCGTCACTTTGATCCGTGACCTGTTTCGTCACCTGAGCTTTGCCTGAGTCCGGACCGGGCCGAGATCGGATTGCGTGTAGTCCTCTAGCCGCCTGTTTCACGGGATTGGATGCGCGTAGACTACGTCTCGAGTTGTAGATTTTTAAGTATTAATTTCATCCAGTGTATGCCCTTGTGACTCGGATGATTAGACTGATCGCTAGCTACATGATCTCGTTACCTGATCGATTCTGGATGCTTTATGTTATTATGATTTAGTAGTGTTTTGATGTTGATTTGTGGATTTCAGTTGTACGTTCTTTTGTTGTTTCTGTTATCGTATCGTTTTTCGCATTGGATTTCCATTCGTTCTATTTTCTTTGTAGGGTCGGGTCTTGCCATGCGCCATGCACCTGACGTACACCTGTTTTCTCTGGTGTACGTCAGACTTAGGAGAAGAACAGGTTCAGCTAGGAGATCGCCAGGAGCCGGAAGATCCTCAGCAGGAGTGCCTTGTAGACGGAGCAGAAGAAGGACTTTCATTTCATTTTGATCAGTGTATTATTATATTCTCCAGTATCTCATTCAGATAGTTTTTGTATAAGGGCACGTTTGACCCGAATATTATGTCTCGGATGTTATTCATTGTGATATGTATTTCTTCATTCTGAGTTTGTCTATTATATTCTTGCTGATTGTGATCTGGGACTTGTGACTTCGCATTGTACTTATTTCCAGACGCTTAGCGTATTAGGTTGAGGAGAAACATTTATTTTTATTTATTCTCCTTGATCTAATACGTCGCGGGCTTGTTCACGTTCCGGTTCCTGTGTATTTTGGGAAGCGGGGCGTGACAAGTGTAAAGTCTGTGCGCAAGCAAAGCTGATAAGGAAGCTATTTTCAAGTGTCACAAGGAGCACCAACCTATTGGATCTGATTCACTCAGATACTTGTGATTTCAAGAGCTTCGTCACTCGAGGCGGTATGAAGTACTTCATCAACTTCATTGATGACCACTCTCGTTTCTGTCACGTCTACCTTCTGAAATCTAAAGATGAAGCCTTCAACAAGTTTGTCGAGTTTCGGACTCGAGTGGAGAAGCAGCTTGGACTTCAGGTGAAAAGACTCAGGAGTGACAGAGGAGGAGAGTACCGATCTAAGGAGTCGGAGGCATACTTCAAGGAGCATAGAATCATTGCTGAAACTATTGCTCCGTATTCTCCGTAATCTAATAGAATTGCAGAAAGGAAGAATCACACATTGACCGAGATGGTGAATTCAATGCTAATCACATCCGATCTACCTACATGCTATTGGGGAGAGGCTTTGCTGATGACAAACTGAATTCTGAACAGAGTACCCTATTCTAAAACTGATAGTACTCCTCATCAGTTATAGTTAGGTTATCCAGATCCTTTGGGTAGTCTCAAAGTGTGGGGTGTCTCGCATATGTTCGAGTTTCAGATATCAGAAGGCCTAAGCTCGGACCAACGGCAAACAAATATGTGTTTCTTGGCTTTGCTAAAGATAGTGATGCTTGCAGATTCCTTGATCTTGGAACCAACTCCATCATTGAAACTCGGGATGCAGAATTCTTTGAGGATAAGCTTATTAAAGATAAAGAATTATTGCTCAAAGATATAGTAGAGAATGCTAGTACGTCAGATGCACCAGAGGAGTCAGTTTCACGAGAAACTGAAAGTGTTAGTGATGAACGAGTTACTGAACCATCTTCCAAGCGTGTCAGGCGATAGAAAGATTTTGGAGATGATTTCATCATATATAATGTGGAAAGAGATCCACATACTTTCCAAGAAGCAATACAGTCAACAGATGATCTCCTGTGAAAGAAGTTATAGATGATGAGATAGATTCATTGATCCAAAATCACACGTGGGAGCTGGTAGATGAACCTGAAGGTGCTAGGCCTATCAGTTGCAAGTGGATCTTCAAGAAGAAGCTTCATCCTGATGGTACTATTGAAAAGTACAAAGCAAAACTGATGGCGAAAGGATTCTATCAGAGAGAAGGAATAAACTTCTTTGATATCTATGCAACAGTTTGTAGAATCACTACCACCAGAGTGCTTATCGTATGAGCGGTGATAAAAAGGTTCGTCATACATCAGATGGATGTGAAAACTGCATTTCTCAATGAAAATCTCACAAAAGAGATCTACATGGAGAAACCAGAAGGACTTAATGCTCCAGCTAGTAAAGTTTGCAAACTTATTAAGTCTCTATATGGACTTAAGCAGGTACTAAAACTTTGGCATGAGAAGTTCGATGGGGTTGTTCGTAACAATGGGTATCAAGTCAGTTAGTCTGACAAGTGCCTATACATCAAGGTCGCTGAAGGAAAGATGGTGGTTATCTGCCTCTATTTGGATGATATGCTTATCATCGGGAGTGATTTGGAGATAGTAATATCTACTAAGAAATTTCTATCAGTTCAGTTTAGTATCAAGGACCTTGGAACTGCGGACGTGATTCTCGAAATCAAAATTATATACTCTAAAGAGGGTATTGGATTGTCTTAATCTCATTATATCAAGAGCATGCTAAGGAAGTATGGCCACTATGACCTGCCAGAATTGTCAGTGCCATATGATTATAACAAGAAGCTTTGACCGAACACTAAAAGACCAATAGAGAAGCTAAGGTACTCAAAGATAATTGGAAGTTTTATGTACGCGATGAGCTACACAAGGCCAAATATAGCATTTGCTATAGGAATGCTTAGTAGGTTCACAAGTAATCCTAGAAAACTTCAATGGGATGCTATCCAGAGATTGATGAGATACTTGAAAGGAACTACAGGTTTGGACCTATTCTATACTGGATATTCGGCTGTAATCGAAGGCTATTCAAATGCGAGCTGGTGCTCAGAACTAGATGAGTGAAGATTTACTGGAGGTTTTGTCTTCACCATGGGCGGAGCTGTTATCTCGTGGAAATCTAAGAAGCAAATTATGATTGCACAGTCATCAATGGAATCTGAGTTCTTCGCACTCTGTGCTATAGGAGATGAAGCTGAGTGGCTTAGTTATATTCTCTGAGACTTTCCATTGACAAAATTACAATGCGTAATTACAATCTATTGTGATAATCAGGCAACGGGTGCTGTGGTAGCGAACCCGTTGTTTAATGGAAAGAAGCGGACCATTCGTATGAAGCATGGCTATTTGAGAGAACTCATTTTTCAAGGAGTCATCTCGGTGTTTGACATTCGGTCTTTAGAGAATGTGGTTGATCCTTTGAATAAATGTCTGAAAAAGGACATAGTCAAAAAGACGTCTGCTGTAATAGGTCTTAAAGTTTGTGAGTCTTATAAATACTTACTATGTTCATCCAATTATTAGTTTAAAGCTTAAGCTACTAATAATAAACATAACTGGTTCACAAGTCAAGTAAGATTTACAAAGTTTAGTGAGTCTTACAAACACTTACCATTTCATCAAGTTATTAGTTCAAAGCTTACGCTACTAATGACAAGATGAATGGTTCAAAAGTCAAGTAAGATTTACAAGTAAAATCCTATCATGTAAAGAGATTGCCTGTTAAGTCTTAATGAGTCCAAAGCATTTCGGATGCGGGATGTTGGATAGGTAACATACCTAAAGGACTCACCGATAATCCTATCATGTAAAGATGTTGGCTGTTAAGCCTTAATGAGTCTAAAGCATTTCAGATGCGAGATGTTAGATAGGAAACACGCCTAAAGGACTCACCTAGAATCCTATCATGAGAGAGAATGACTCTTAATCCTTAATGAGTTCAAAGCATTTCGAATACGGGAGGTTTGATAGGAAATATACCTAAAGAACTCACATATGCCTAGGTGGAGATTTGGCCGTCTTCTATGGTGTCTTGTGTAAAGATATCTAGAGCCCTAGCAGAAACCAGGACAAGCATAGGACCATAAATGTGCAAAAGCAAAGGCAATTATGGTTCAAATTGAAAACTACCACATCTGAGCTTGATCGTGTGTGATCACTAGATTTTAAACATGTGCTGGTTCAAGTCTCTGCAACACCATGCATCCATCTTCTATTCAGTTAGTCTAAGGGGGATTCAAGTCCTTGCGACATCTACCTTATGCACAACGATTGAAACGCTAGCACCATAACACGTTATTAGTTTAATATCTTGTGGGGGATTGTTGGATTTTTTGGTCAAAACCGCTTTCCAAGATAAATTTTCAAACTATATATATATTAACTACAAGTACTTTTTATAAATACTTAGTAACCTAGTGGAAAGTTAATGTTTTGGTGTTTCAAAAAGTCCATTGTTCGAGGTGTGCTAACGGTAAGCTGAGAAGCGTTTTATTTGAATTAATACCTCATAAGTTCTAGTGGGTCATGGATCGTGGGTCGTGGGACATGGGCCGGGGGACATGGGCCAATGGGCCGGGGATCAAGGCTAATCGAGCTGAAGCGCTAAGTGACGCTTTGTTAGGCGCACTTTGCACTTTGCACGGAGGTGTAGGCTGTCTAAAAATAACTGCAGATTGCTGATCCTCATCAAACACTGATGATGAAAGTTACAATTTGACGGCTTCCGGTAGGCTATAATTTAAAGATATTCACGTAGATCGATGAAAGTTACAATCTGACGATCTTCACAATAACTGATGAAAGCTCTAATCAACAGCCTTCATAATCAACAGCGAGAGTTGTAACCTGACGACTCTCACATATCAAAGAGCTGAAGCAAAGATTACAAAATGACGATCTTTGCAATGCTCTGATAAAAAGAGACTACAAATTAACGGTCTCCTCAAACCAAGACGCGGAAGTCCTCCCTACGTTTTAGCATTAAGACGCATCGCCATTTCAACCGCGGTCGCAGCTCCTTATCAGCCATCGCTGACGTAGTTTAAGCCCACAGACGCAGCCTCATGTTCGGCTGCAAACGCAGCCTCCGAAAGCTACCAAACGCAGCTTCCAAACTGTCAATGCAGCTTCCAACAAGCTACCAATGCAGCTTCCAACAAGTTACCAAAGCTGCTTCTAAATTACTGCCAACGCAGCTTCCAAATTGCTACAAACACAGTTTTCAAATGCTACAAACGCAGCTTCTAGACGCTACAAACGAGCTTCCAGACGCTGCGTTTGAACGCAGAATTCATGCCAGAACATGGATTTTGCGTTTGACTCTTTCAAATATGAGCTGAACGGTGTTAAAACCGTTTCCCACGATCTAAGGGGATCACAACTCCACTCAGGAGTGATTTAAGGGGTGGTTATATTCCTTTAGCCCTACAAAGGAGCGATTTTAGGGGTGGTTACACCCTTTAATCGCCTATAAATAGCTGAAAGATCAGCTTAGTTCAAGAGGAGAGGGGATATCTTTGGATCTTTGAGAATTTTGGAGATCTAGAGATCGGCTTCTTCGGATCATCTTCTCGGCAACAGATTCTTGAGGCTATCTTCGTGCTTGGCTCGTCTAACAATTACGGTTAAGATCAATCAACTCTTTTATAAGAGTTTAAACTCGCTCTGAGTTATCAACTCGTTCAGAGTTTCAAACTTACCACGCAAGCCGTCCACAACGTTAAATCGTGAGGAGAAGATACCGTTCTAGTGAAACAAGTCGTTCGGATCGTCAACGAGAAGCAAACTCGACGCGAGCATTCAAGGGAGGCATCTCATCGCTACTGTGAAGAACCCAAACTTAAACAAAGGGGGGAATTCAAATCAATTCTCCTCTCTTTTATAATCGGAATTCAAATTGTAATTGAGATTGAGAGAATACAAATCAAATTTCTTTCATTTTATTTACTACAAATTTTCCACCAAACAGGAGGCATCGGAGCGAGGTCGCACTGCTTGGCGCTACGAAGGTTGCCTCACAGGCTGCTTCGCAGCATGCGGATGAGCTACACATTCACATGAGGGTGTGACCTTAACATTCTCGAAGTCAGACGAGGTTTGTCAATTGGTTGACAAGGTTCCACTTGTTCGACAAGGTTCGTCTGATTCACAAGATCAGACGAGGTTCGCTCGTCAAATGAGGTTCGTTTGTTTGACAAGGTTCGCTCGTTCGATGAGGTTCGTATGTCATACGAGGTTCGCTCGTTCGACAAGGTTCATCTGTCATACGAGGTTCGCTTGTTTGACGAGGTTCGTTTGTCAAATGAGGTTCGTCTGATTTGCTGAGACGTGACCCTCGCGTTACGTAGCAACGCGTCCATTGGTTGCCTCGTATGAGGTTCGTCTGATTTGCTGAGACGTGACCCTCGCGTTACGTAGCAACGCGTCCATTGGTTGCCTCGTATTCAGGAGTTACTGCATGCAGCAGTTACAATCTCGCGTTACGTAGCAACGCGTCCATTGGTTGCCTCGTATTCAGGAGTTACTGCATGCAGCAGTTACAATAATATTAAGAGCAATTTAATGCATGATGTTACAATCTTAATTGCCATTGAGAATTGTAACAGTCACATTAATTGCAAGTGACTCTTGAACTGGCCTTAGAAGCCAATAAATTGTTGGACCCTAGAGGGAGGTGATTAGGGTCAAGAGGCTCTAATATGCAATTAAAAACAGTACAAGCAAACCACAAAACAGTAATGCGATAAAAGAAAGAGAGATAGAGTTAGGAGTTCGTTATCCTTGACGCGCGATGTGTTAACGAGGTTCGGCCCTCTGGCCTACGTCCCCGCTCCCCACTCTCGAGGAGAAATCCACTACACACCCGGTTTGTAAGCCGGAACTTCGTCTACACAGCGATCTCCACAGATCTCTCTCACTACACAGTTTGATCTCACAGATCACACTCCCTCACAGTAGATCTCCACAGATCTCACTCACACAGCAGAAGAAAGAAATGCAAGAATCTCTCTTTACACAGCCCTTATAGCAAAGAGAAGGTATACTGAAGCTGGGAGGTGAATCACACTTGAAACAGAGAGAAAAAACAGAGTTTTGAAAATTTATCAGGAAACAGAAAAAGCTCTCTGGTTTTTCAAACGTTAGGGCTGAGGAAGAAGAAGAGGTCTGGGGGGTTTATATAGAAAAGTTTAAATCATTTTAAAACAAAAACAAATCTTCCCAAATGAGATAATAATCTCTTCTTCAGACCCTCATCACAGACTGTGCCAATCACTAACAAGTGAAAGCACAGTGTTCGATGTAAATGACCGTTTAAAAAAGTCGCGGCTGACCAGAGGCAAAAATCGGTTGACCAAAGAAAATTTCGGTCGACCGAAAAATGCCTTCGGTCGACCGACCGAAAAATTCGGTCGACCGCGAGAAGCTAAGGAAATTTGGTAAAACACTCAGAGACTCATCGGTTGACCGGCACGGTCGACCGATTAAAGATTGAAAATTCGGTCGACCGTACCGGTCGACCGACGACACTCTGGAAACATACTGAAGAAAGGTCATCGGATCGGTCGACCGGACCGGTCGACCGATTTCTGATATTTTCTGAAATCTGATTTTTGACCAACTTGAAATATTTACAAAATATTTATTTGACCTCTGAAAATTCTAAAACTTTGTAAAATATTTTTAATACTGAAAACAAACTGCTTGGAAAAAGAATTTTGCAGATAGGTACTCATACTTGTGAAAAATAGTATTTTGTGAAAAAACGCTTAAAAGCACAAGTCTAAAACGTGTGTGTGATTCCCAATAGCTTCAAGTAAACTCAGTAACTCTTTACCTACATTCTAGCACTAGAGAGAAAAACAAAAGAAAGCTAATATCCTCATATAGAGAGCAATATACTTGAGCTTTGATATAGCTTGAATCGGATGAAGCTTTTGATCGAATTTGTCGTTCTTGAAATAACGTTGCTTCATCTCTTGGCCTCCTCCTCCTTTGGATATCTTCGTTGTAGCATATATTCCATCCATCCTCCATTAATGGCACTAACGAGCTTGACAAATGAGTTTACTACATTTACACTCAATAAGCCATTAGTACCGATAATGGTGGTTGTAAGAACATCATCAAAACATAAGGGCTAACAATCTCCCCCTTTTTGATGATGACAACCAACCATTATATAAGAGCAAAAATAAGATAGCTTATAGATAGGTGCTCCCCCTATCTATGAGCTCCCCCTAAATATATGCAACAAATGAGGAGATTTCTCTCCCCCTTTGTCACCATCAAAAATGGGGTAAAGAGAAATGCCAAATGCAAAATGCAACTAATCAAGCAAGCAATGTAGAACTTTCACATAGTGCATAAGCCCAAACCATTTCTTATGCGACAAAAATCATCCTCTCCAAGAGGCTTAGTAAATATATCCGCTAGTTGAGATTTGGTGTCAACAAATACTAGGGATACATCTTGTCTCTCTACATGATCGCGTAAGAAATGATGGCGCACGTCAATATGCTTAGTTCTAGAATGCAAAACCGAATTTTTGGAAATATTTATGGCACTTGTGTTATCACAAAAGATTTTAATATTTTGAAAATTCAAATCATAGTCAACTAAACTTTGTTTCATCCATAAAACTTGAGCACAACATAGGCCGGCGGCAATGTATTCCGCTTCCGTAGTGGACAATGCAACACAATTTTGTTTCTTGGAAGCCCAAGAAACAAGGGAATTTCCTAAGAATTGGCATGTTCCACTAGTACTCTTGCGATCTACCTTACATCCGGCAAAGTCGGCATCACAAAAACCATATAAATCAAAAGTGGTGCTTTTTGGATAAAACAAACCAAGGTTAAAAGTTCCATTAACATACTTAATGATCCTTTTAACCGCAATTAAATGAGATGCTTTTGGAGAAGCTTGAAAACGTGCACATGCACATACACTAAACATGATGTCGGGTCTACTAGCGGTGAGATAAAGAAGACTACCTATCATACCTCGGTATAGTTTTTGGTCCACATCTTCACCACTCTCATCCGCATCAAGCTTAACACTAGTACTCATGGGAGTAGGCGCATGCTTAGAATTCTCCAACTTAAATTTCTTCACCAATTCCTTCGCATACTTGCTTTGTGAAATGAAGATCCCATCCTTAGTTTGCTTGACTTGGAGCCCGAGAAAGAATGTAAGCTCTCCCATCATACTCATCTCAAAGTGATCCTGCATAACTTTAGAAAATTCCTTGCACAAGGATTCATTAGTAGCACCAAAAATAATGTCATCCACATATATTTGAACCAAAATGAAATCATTTTTCCTTTTTCTCACAAAAAGTGTGTTATCAATTGTTCCTTTTGAAAAACCATTTTCAATAAGAAAACTAGAGAGGCGAGCATACCAAGCCCTAGGAGCTTGTTTCAACCCATATAAAGCTTTTTGTACCCGGTAAACATGATTAGGAAAAGCATGATCTATAAAACCGGGGGGTTGCTCAACATACACTTCCTCTTCTATAAAACCATTTAAGAAAGCACTTTTGACATCCATTTGAAATAGTTTGAAATTTTTAAAACTAGCAAATGCCAAAAACATCCTAATAGATTCCAACCTTGCAACCGGTGCAAAGGTTTCATCATAGTCTATGCCCTCCTCTTGATTGTATCCTTGGGCAACCAAACGTGCTTTATTTCTAGTTACAATGCCATGTTCATCAAGTTTGTTTCTAAAAACCCATTTTGTACCAATAACACTAGCATTGTTAGGTCTAGGAACTAACTTCCAAACTTCATTTCTTTGAAAATTGTTTAATTCTTCATGCATAGCCAAAACCCAAAACTCATCATTTAAAGCATCATTAACCTTTTTAGGTTCTAGTTGAGATAGAAATGCAACATTACCACATTCACTCAAGGCTTTTGAGCGAGTTATAACTCCTTTTGAAGGGCTCCCAATGATTTGTTCCTTTGGATGATTTGATGTGAATTTCCAAGCTTTAGGTGGTTCAACTTGATCTTGAGCGTTTGTGCTATCCACATCCTTTTGAACTTCTATAGAGGGAGTGTCATTGATTTGCAACAAGTCCAATCCTCCCTCAATATCATCATCATCATCTTTCCTAGGCAACACAACTTGAGAGCCAACATTAGTCTCATCAAAAGTAACGTTTATAGACTCTTCAACAACGAGGCTTCGTTTATTGAAGACCCTATAAGCCTTACTTCGAGGTGCATAACCCAAGAAAATACCAACATCAATTTTGGAATCAAATTTATCATGGTGATCTTTTGTATTTAAAATAAAGCATTTGCAACCAAAGACACGAAAATAACCAATGAAAGGAGTTTTTCCATAATAAAGTTCATAAGGAGTTTTCTTAAGCTTTGGTCTAATCAAAACACGATTTAAAACAGGGCAAGCCGTATTGACGGCTTCCGCCCAAAAATATTTTGGTAAATCAAATGAGTTTAACATAGTGCGTGCCATCTCTTGTATGGTACGATTTTTCCGTTCAACAACACCATTTTGTTGTGGTGTTCTAGGAGCGGAAAACATATGAGTTATACCATGATGAGCACAAAAATCATAGAAAAATTCATTTTGAAATTCACCACCATGATCACTTCTTATTTTAACAACTTTCAAATCCTTTTCATTTTCAATTCTTTTAACATGATTAGCAAATTCTTCAAAACAATCATTTTTCTTAGCAAGAAATATTGTCCATGTAAAACGAGAAAAATCATCAATAATCACAAAAACATAGTGTTTGCCTCCAAGAGAGGTAACACGCATAGGACCAAATAAATCAAGATGAAGTAATTGCAAGGGTTTAGAAGTCGATACCTCATGGATGGATTTGAAAGAAGACTTTGTTTGTTTACCTTTGGCACAATCCTCACAAATTGTATCTTTTATGAAGTGCAAGCTAGGTAGCCCTTTCACAAGATTCTTCTTAGACAATTTTGATATTAACTCCATATTTGCATGTCCAAGTCTCTTGTGCCAAATCCAAGGATTTTCATCAATTGCCGCAAGACACTTCACATCTTGATTCACTAACTCATTCATCTCAAAAATGTAAACATTAGACTTGCGATTTGCAATAAAAACAATTTTTCCATCCATACTAATGATGCATTTATCCGGTTTAAAAGAAATATCAAAACCTTTATCACTTAATTGGCTAATGCTAAGAAGATTATGATTCAAGCCATTTACTAAATAAACATCTTCAATAATGGGTGAGGGTTTCTTACCAATAGAACCGATACCAATGATTTTACCTTTCTCACCACCACCGAAGGAGACATTGCCTCCTTCAATCCTTGATAGGGTTGCAAATAACTCTTTGTTGCCCGTCATATGATGTGAGCAACCACTATCAAGGTACCACATCTCCTTACGTCGTTGCCGTGACGTTCCCTACAAAAGAAGAAGATGAAGGTGTAGTAGCTTTAGGTACCCATGTCTTGGGTCCTTGGTGGTTAGTAGTTTTGGTACCTTTGGGTACCCATATCAAACCATAAAAATCTTCATTGTCTTTAATTCTACAATGAGTAGAAATGTGTCCATGTCTCATACAATAGGTGCATACAAAATTTCTTTTGTATGTACGAATGTTAGAACCATGAAACCTATTTCTACCATGGTGATTGTAGTTGGCATAAGCATGAGTGGGTCTAGTCCTACAACCCTCAATTTCTAGTCTTTCAATCTTTGATCTTAATTGCTTGTTCTCAAAATCGAGATCTCCAAGCAATTCATCTTTTAGAGCAAGAGAGGTTGTTAGTTGTTCTAGCTTAATATCACAAGAGGCATGCAATTTTTTGAAAGAAGAGTATTCTTTAGACATTCTTTTAAATTCAAAGTTCAACTCTTCTAAAGCCATAGCTATGTCACATTGCATATAAAAAGATTCACTTTCGGCCTCGGATATTCAATCAAATCACAAAACAGTAAAGCAATAAAAGTAAGAGATATAGGGTTAGGAGTTCGTTATCCTTGACGCGCGATGTGTTAACGAGGTTCGGCCCTCTGGCCTACGTCCCCGCTCCCCACTCTCGAGGAGAAATCCACTACACACCCGGTTTGGAAGCCGGAACTTCGTCTACACAGCGATCTCCACAGATCTCTCTCACTACACAGTTTGATCTCACAGATCACACTCCCTCACAGTAGATCTCCACAGATCTCACTCACACAGCAGAAGAAAGAAATGCAAGAACCTCTCTTTACACAGCCCTTATAGCAAAGAGAAGGTATACTGAAGCTGGGAGGTGAATCACACTTGAAACAGAGAGAAAAAAAGAGTTTTAAAAATTTACTCAGGAAACAGAAAAAGCTCTCTGGTTTTTCAAACGTTAGGGCTAAGGAAGAAGAAGAGGTCTGGGGGGTTTATATAGAAAAGTTTAAATCATTTTAAAACAAAAACAAATCTTCCCAAATGAGATAATAATCTCTTCTTCAGACCCTCATCACAGACTGTGCCAATCACTAACAAGTGAAAGCACAGTGTTCGATGTAAATGACCGTTTAAAAAAGTCGCGGCTGACCAGAGGCAAAAATCGGTTGACCAAAGAAAATTTCGGTCGACCGAAAAATGCCTTCGGTCGACCGACCGAAGAATTCGGTCGACCGCGAGCAGCTAAGGAAAATATGGAAAACAAGCAGAGACTCATCGGTCGACCGGCGCGGTCGACCGATTTAAAGATCGAAATTTCGGTCGACCGTACCGGTCGACCGACACCGATTTCTGATATTTTCTGAAATCTGATTTTTGACCAACTTGAAATATTTGCAAAATATTTATTTGACCTCTGAAAATTCTGAAACTTTGTAAAATGTTTTTAATACTGAAAACAAACTGCTTAGAAAAAGAATTTTGCAGATAGGTACTCATACTTGTGAAAAATAGTATTTTGTGAAAAAACGCTTAAAAGCACAAGTCTAAAAACGTGTGTGTGATTCCCAATAGCTTCAAGTAAACTCAGTAACTCTTTGCCTACATTCTAGCACTAGAGAGAAAAACAAAAGAAAGCTAATATCCTCATATAGAGAGCAATATACTTGAGCTTTGATATAGCTTGAATCGGATGAAGCTTTTGATTGAATTTGTCGTTCTTGAAATAACGTTGCTTCATCTCTTGGCCTCCTCCTCCTTTGGATATCTTCGTTGTAGCATATATTCCATCCATCCTCCATTAATGGCACTAACGAGCTTGACAAATGAGTTTACTACATTTACACTCAATAAGCCATTAGTACCGATAATGGTGGTTGTAAGAACATCATCAAAACATAAGGGCTAACATAAATAGTGCCCTTGGGCACCTCTTGAAAAATACACGCGAGCTTGGAAAATGAACGTCGGATCGACGTTGTTGCTGCTGTTGTGCTGCTGCTGCAGAAACTGTGCCCGTAGGAATTTGCCCTTAAACCGAAAGGTTTTGAACCGAAATGTTTTGAACCGAAAGGTTCTAAGATCGATGAGATCTTTGCTTTGATCGAAAGGTCTTATAGAGCGAGGAGATCTTGACAGCACTGGGTTGGTGCACACCAGAATATTGTGCTACTGTTCCTGAAAGCAGTTTAGTCTTGGGATCCTTGCACCGGAGTAGGCCAAATATTGCTTTAAGCACAGTGTTTCACAAACGCACAGCAGTTAACTTGAAAAAGTTTAAAATTACAACACATCATCTTTCACTGTTTTATTCCAGATTTAACCACAATTTCCAACAATGCATTGCATCTGAACAAAAAAATATTGCCCATTTCTTCATGTTCATTTTCCTTTTAATTGATATATAAGGTGCTTTGCACCGCGACAGAGAGCATTCTAGAAGATATTATGTCTATGGCATTTGGGACAACCTCAAAAACCTTACCATCCAAAATTAGTAGCCTCAAAACTTCCTACCGAAATTAGGATGATAGCTTGATGGAATATGGAATGTCACCGTATCTTTCAGTGGATTATAATGCATGCACATCAATTATGTGTATCTGGCAAGATTTTTGAGGGTTAGATATATTTGGCATACTAGAATGATGATGAAACAGAAATATGAAGAGGATCAGGACAGGACAAAAATTGAACCTCAAAGTTTTTAAACTGTCCAAGTATTTTCAGGTGTTGAATTATAATTAGGACGGGAGGAGAGGGGAACGGGAGAGGAGGAGGAGGAGGACGACAACGACAACGACGAGGAGGAAGAGGAGGAGAGGGAGAGGGAGGGGATGTATTTTTTAGATAACTTGAGGTATAGATTTAATAATTTTGAAAGGTTAGGGGGTAGAATAAATTTTCCTGCCAGAATTTCAAGGAAAAGTGTCTTATTGACAAAAAAGACGAGAATTAATGTTTTGTTGTCGCCGGAGTTTTTAAAAATACCAAACTGACAAAAACGTTCGTATAAATATACCAATTTGGTGTTTAGCCATATGATAAGTCAGTAGTCTAGCGGCCATAAAGTTTAAATCTTTTTCGTGCACTAATAAAATGGGAGAAATTATAATAATGAAAGCAATTCCTTGTCTTATGTATTGCCAGAAGCAAGTCTAGGGAAAAGGGAAAAGCTCTACTTTGTTTGGTGGTAGGTAGAAAGAAAATCCAATTCACCAGCAAAGGGTCGCCCAAGGACTTGATACAACTATATGAATCCAGGTTAATTCATTTCTCAATGAGCATAAAGAAGAAAATAGGAAAAAGAAACGCTTTTTTTTAAACAACCATTACATTTAACTTCTCACCTCCTCGGTCTGAGTACTATGTTGAGTTGATCATTTTAATTGGTGGTCGTCTTTCTTTACTATTTCTCTCACGAGGAGCTAAACATGTGCTTGACATGAGGTGAAGTATACTGGAGATCGTTGGTGAAAATATGCTACAGAGGTTTGCTATTTTAGACATTTGAATTGGTAATCTTGTTTCATTTCTATTTCTCTTCCGAAATGCACTATTTTTTGAAGGATTCCCCATTTCTGTACATATATAGGTCGATTACGAGAAGGATTTGGAGTTGGGATTATCCCGTGCACGACCAGTTGAGGCTTCTTGCATTTGCTTATTCATAGTTTAGAAAAAATGGTTGTATAATTTAAACATGTATGTATTTCACTACTCAAGTACCTGTGTACATAACCCGTTTGTAGCTCCCTGTCACCATTGGCGTAATGCTGACATATGTTTTTGGCATGTTTCTCCCTTGGAGGGTGCTTGCTACTGTAAGTAAAATTGTAAAACTATTAAAACCTCAATGCTTAGTTACACGAGTTTGTTTCACTAACTCATTAGTTTTAGTGTGTGATAGGTTAAAAATGATAAATGATGGAAGGGATTCAAGGATCCAACATAAACGTACAAGGAAAGAGCTTCTCTGACGTAGAAGTGGTGGCGCAATCCGACGTTCATCTCATTGGAACAACCATCGAAACTCTTATTGTTGAGTTTGATCAAGCCAAGTATGAGAAAGTTCTTTCCTTTAGATCCCTTAGCCCCAAGGCTATGCATAAGATCCACAAAGTCTCCAAAGAGACTAAAGCTCCAACTGCTCCAATTGCAGTCGAATCGCCCAAGGAAGAACTCTCCTTTGGGTCAGATTGCTCGGACAGTCCCTCCCCTGATAGAGTGGGCTCAGCTTCAGCCAAACCCGCGTCAAGACAATGGGTATCGGGTCGTAAGAGTCCCATTTAGGCGACAAACTTGATCAACACAGATGGTAATGCCACTGCAAAAGCCTTAAAACAAGCTAAGAAGAACGCTGCTCGACGGAGGAGGAGATTCTTACGACGAACACATCTTCGAGAATGCTGATCCTCAAGTCAACACGAGCTTCATGTTTGTGAGCCTAAACGCGACCCTGTGCCCTGCCTTTTTGCTTCAGAATGCAAGCCTCGCGTCTATGAGCCCAAACATAGGCTCTGTGTGAATAAGACTGAACGCAGCCCTCAGTGGTGCATTGTACAATCAAAATGCAGCCTTCAGGAGTGCGTTTCATTAACTGAACGCAACTCGCAGGCATGCGTTTCAGAACCAAAAAGCAGATTCCAAGACAATGTTCGACTAGCAAAATGCAGATCTCAGGACTGCGTTTCACCAGCAAAACCTGAACCTCAGGCATGCGTTCAGGTAATAAAATCCAATACAGAACCTGGTGTATACGGTGGAGCTTCGGGGCGCTGCCCCAAACCCCTCCGGGGGGTCGTCCACTCCCCTTGGACACCCCGACCAGGGCGCGCCGCCCCCTGGACCCCCAGCTCGCTGACTGGTCAGCAAGACCCCCGAATACTCTGCGTAGCGCGATTAGATCGAGGGGCGGATATAAGAAGTCTTTGGATTCAAGGCATCTCAACCATATCTATGCTCACCAGGAGCCAGTCCAGTCCAATCATAGACTGAAGGTTCCTGTTCAAACCTCACGGTCAGTGAGTAATTCTTCTCGAGTCTTTGCAATAGATTTGAGAGTGTTCATATCAGGAGAAAGACTGACACAACAAGTCATTCGTTCATTCCAATGTAAATGACTGATTCCTACGGTCCTCTCGGGATGTCACTGCTGCTCATATGCGGCCTAACCATTGATGTTCGACCAAATAACGCGTGTTGCCTTGCCCAACCAATGACGAAGTCGCATAAAAATAAGTCTCCAGAGACCGAGTATATCCTGGAGTCACTATCAATGTGATCGGCAGAGGGAAAGCCTCAGGTCCTAGTTCCGATGACTCTGAGACAAGTCGTTCACCGACCGTCAGAGAATTCGCTAACGAGTTTGAAGAAGTCTACCGACACACTCGAACTCACACGGGAGCATTCCTCTTGTCAACTATCGGAGGTTAGCCAGAGGAACTAATTCCGATAATGAACACTCAGCTATTGCGGAGTCCTAATTATCAAGCTCTTTCGTTGGGCATGAGAGCTTCGTCCACATGGCAGAACATTCTGAAGATCTTTCAAAGAGGGTTTCTGAGCAAGACGCCATGCTCAAATCACAGCAGAAGACCCTCAATGAATTCCTGGCCCTGTTGACTCAAATCGTCGCAGACAAGGATAAATCTCAGAAGACAGATTCGCCACCTAGACAAAAATCTTTCCGAAGAGAAAAAGCATCTTCATCCCGACTTTACACAAGCAAAGGGAAGGGAAAAGTGGTTAATGACGCTTCTTCTGACCAATAAGCCCACAACCTGGAATATTCCTCTGATGAAGGAAGAGAGACCGAGAATGAGCAAAATCCTCAATCTGCCAAAATAGAAGAATTGGAAGCTCGCCTCAATGTCATTGCTAACAGAAGCGAGCTCCAAGACGAGGGAGTTGCTAGGCCTTATCCTGCCGATGAGATTTAGCCCCTTATCCTCCAAAGTTTGAAGTCCCGACGCTGAAAACTTTTAACGGCACAGGGTCATTGAATCAGCATATCTATCATTTCAAGTCACAGACTGGGAATGTGATATCAAACGATGTCATACTGGCTCGATTGTTCATTGGCACCCTCAAGGGAGTTGCCTTTGAATGGTTCAGAAAACTACCTGCCGGATGTATCCAAAAGTGGACAGATCTAGAGAGACTCTTCCTATCAAGATTCTTTGAAGATGATACAGAAGTCTCCATCCATACCCTTCTCGCCACTAAGCAAAAAAAAGGGAGTCCGTCAAAGACTTCGTCAAAAGGTTTCGAAACATGGCTCTGTGATGTCCCACAGGTATGACACAGTCTTGTTGGCCTTCTTGTTTTGATGATGTTTAACAAACAATTTACTTCTAATGTTGTTTGTCTAGTGTTTGTGTTTTCATATTTATTCTAGGCAAATAACGAGTTGGAGGATGGATGGAATTGCGCTTCAACGATCATATCCAATGGAGGTTGGTGGAATAGTGGTTGAAGCAACGTACAATTCAAGTTAAAGATTCAAGTTTAAGCTTCATCCGTAAGTTTACCAAGTTGAGCTACAATGAAGATCAAGATCAATCTTGGGTAACTTAGTTTAGGTTTTATATTATGTGTGTTAAGTACCTTAAGCTCAATATCATATACACATACGTATTTGGTTTCTATGTATATATATAGTTATATATATACATGCAGGGTTTTGGGTTTTCATGTTTACAAATATGAAATTACATATTTCATATTTATTATTGTGATTTGGTTTAACTACTTATACAAGAAACAAATATATTTTCATATACATACTCATATGTTTTATTTTCTATTGTATTTGTAAATATATTGTATTCTCGGTTTATGGCCTTAATAACAATCATATACATCTTCTATTAAGTCTACAAAATCATTTTGTAAAGTTTCAAAAACATGGTTTAGCCAAAATGTCAAAATTCATATGTTTACATTTTCATGTTTTGGACTATTTTGTAAAATGATGATATTTTTCATTTGGAAAGTCTTTTTTTGGAAACCAGCTGTTGTAACATGTTTATTATCATGTCTACAATCATTTTCCAAAGTTTTACATTTTTTGGAATTTATTTGATATTTTTAAACAGTGTTTTAAAATCAGCAAATTGTTTTCAAAATCTGTAAAATTTCATATATCAGTTCACGGTCGACCGCCACGGTCGACCGCGCCTGAGTTCTTTTGTCAGTGGGCAGCAGAGACTTTCACGGTCGACCGCCGCGATCGACCGTGAGCTCGAGATTTCCCACGGTCGACCGCCACGGTCGACCACCGAAGTCTCTGGAGCTTTTTCTGTTGTTTTTGTTGCTCGCGGTCAATCGTCGCGGTCGACCGCCATTTATCCCAACAGCTCTTTTGGTATAGACTCAGATTTCTGATTATTGGGCTGTTTGGTCTTTTCCTTTGGGGTTTTTGCTGTTGCTTCCTCTTCCTATATAAACCCCCAAACCCCCTTCTATCTCAGTAACCAATGGGATGTTTTAAACAAGTTTATAAAAGTTTTAACAGGGGTTTAAGTTTGGTTTAAAGCTGTTTTGGTTGGTTCACAAGTGGAGGAGATTATCTACATTGTTTGAGTTTCCTTTTAATCCATCTCTCCATCTTGTTTTTCAGAGAAGAATTCCTAAACTTTATTTCTAGCTATTTATTATTTTATTCATAATTTCTATATGCTAGATTTTATTTAAGTTTAGTTGTTTTATTTATTCTCATTGTTACACACACCCACATGAGCTTTTAGTATTTACATACATAGTATATTAGGGTTGTAAGATATTGTAACATTGAGTTGAGCTTTAATTGAGTTCTCGCATTGTATTAGAGAACAAATCATTTGTTATTATATTGTAAGTATTGTAAGGTTTTCGGTGAGCTTGAAAACCGAGAGTGTGTTGTGAAGTTTTTGGTGAACTAGAAAACCGAGTGTGAGGAGAGGACGTTGATCGGTGAACGTTGAAAACCGACATTGTGAGAGTGAGTGTATACGTTGATCGGTGAGCATTGAAAACCAACATAGTGTGGTTGTAAATGTTATTCGGGTGAGCGTAGAAAACTCGGTCGTGATAGTGGATTTCTCCCCGAGAGTAGGGAGCGGAGACGTAGGACGGAAGGTCCGAACTCCGTGATCATATTGCTTGTTTGAGTTTGGCTTAGCACACTTATATTTGTTCATCTTTATAGCCTTTCTTTCATTGTTTATTTCATCCACTATATCATTTGTTTATGTTACCCTTGTGTTTGCATATCCTTGCATATATCATATAGTATACCTCTTTGCTAGGATATATCACCTTGTGTATATTGCATATTCTTATACTTAACTCTTTGTATATCTATCTTGCAAGAATATATTTATTAATTAGTTTTAATTGGCATAAAATAAGATTCGATTAGCATAAGACCCTAATCACCCCCCTCTAGGGTATAACAATTGGTATCAGAGCTTGGTGCTCTTTGATTTAAGATCTACTCGCCTTGAGTTAAAGATCCAAGTCATCTTTTTGTGCTAATCTTATTTTGATTTCATTTGTATCTTGCTTGCATATTATGGATATGAATGATGCATCTTGTTTAGGCTATGATTCTAGTGTTGCTCCTAAATTCAATGTTTTCCCCTATGCTCAATGATTCTAGTGTTGCTCCTAAATTCAATGTTTTCCCCTATGCTCAATGGTGCTTTAGATTCAAAATATTTGTTCAATCTAAAAATATCTATTTATGGAAAATCATTGATTGTGCTTATATTGTGCCCACGTTGCAGAAATCCATGATACGGGTGTATCTTCTTCCCTACCTCTTGAGCTTAGCGATCCTCATGGGAGCTTGAGGATAGGAGATTCTCATGGTATCTTGAGAATAGGAGCATGGATGGAGCTAAAGGAAACGGCGAAAGAAGTCGGAAGAAGCAAAACGCAAAAAGAACAGGAAAGACTGACAGTTCTCTGTCCGGTCGACCGCAGCACGCATGCCGGTCGACCGGAAAACCTGCACGCTGCAGGGTTTGAGAAAATTCTCTGGCCGGTCGACCGGACCAAGCCCGGCGGTCGACCGGATCGCGATTTCTGGGTTTCCTGTTTCGTTTTGGATTCTGTTTTGACAGGGATTCCTGATTCTTTTGGGCTTGTTTATTTACAAGTTTGCCATCCACGTTTGCACATCTATAAATAGGATTGTTTTAGGGTTCTAAACAATCAGACCTAAGGGAAGAGAAATTCTAATAATTGTATTAGGGTTTAGAGAGAGAGTTGAGGGGTTGTTCTCAATTCTAGCGAGATTGTGAGGGAGAGATTGTAATCTTTGTTCTTCATAATCTAGAGAAGGTATTTTCCTTCGCCTTATACTGAATTATTCTTGTGTTTTGGTCATCCTCTTCTCAACCCACCTTTTGGTAATTCCGCGACCAAAGGGTGCTCGCACGGCAACTCGTATCAAGTTGGTATCAGAGCATCAGATCCGGTGAAGGGGCATCCTGTGTATGGTCCTTACTCGTTCCTCATACAAGAAGCTTGGCGAGATCCCTATTTCATTGGAAGAAGTCCAGGATTTAAGGAAGGAGAAGATGGCCGAAGGAGATAATTCTGCGAGGATTGATGCATTAGAGAAGCAGATCGAGACGATAGGGTCGACGCTCACAAAACTCGTCGGTCTCATCCAAGGAGGGAACGAAAAGGGGGAATCTTCTTCTAGGTCTAAGAAGAAACCTATAGAGTCCGGTGGAGAGAGCGAGCTTTCAGGCTCCGACGAGGAGGACGAGACCGTCAAGACTGCACCGCATCAAGGGGGTAAGAATTCTTACCAGAATCTGAAGATTGATTTCAGAGTGGAGATTCCTATTTATGATGGGAGTGTTGACGTCGAGAGGCTTGATGACTGGATCGAGCGGATGGAGACGTATTTTACTCTTTATGGCTATTCGTCAAAAGAGAAGATTGTGTTCGCGACTTTGAAGCTTTCAGGACACGTGTTGACGTGGTGGAAATCCTATTGCGAGCAGGAGAAGAAGGCGGTGTCGTGGAACAAGTTCAAGGAGCTACTTAGGAAACAGTTCTATCCGGTGGGATTCCTTGAGGAGCGTTGGTACAAGTGGTATGGCTTGCGCCAAAGGGTCAATCAAACCGTTCAAGAATACACTACGGAGTTCCAGCAGCAGGCGATGGTCCTTAACATTATGACAGAGGAATATTCCGTGTTCATGAAGTATATGGCGGGATTGAGCGATTACATCCGAAAGGAGATGAGGTTATTCACGGTCGAGACTATTGCAGATGCGAGCGTGAAGGCCATTGCCATTGAGGGCAAGCAAAAGAAGAGCAACGAAGCAAAGGGGGATGCAAAGCAAGTTGGAGGCGAGTCTAGTGGTTCTCAGTCTAAGGAGGAGAAGAAGAAGGGTGATCCAGGGAAAACAGGGCTGATTTGTAGTCACTGCGAGAAGACAGGACACGAAGCTGATCGGTGCTGGGAGAAGTATCCTCATCTCAAACCAAGAGGGTTGAAGAAGAAGGAGGAGAAAAAGGCATACATGATAGCTCAAGGTCCGAAAGAAGTCCCGGGGATGACAGAGCCTAATAGCAGTCTCAATCTTATGACGGGGAAACAGGCCACAAAAGAGGACGACGACCCGAGAGAGCAGCTCTTTGTTCTTAAGTTGCAAGTGAAGACCAGTTTAGTTGATGCCATAGTTGATCCGGGCAGCGAGAAGAATTTGATATCCGAAGCCTTGGTTCAGAAGCTGGGTCTAAATACGGTAAAGCATCCGAAGCCCTATCCATTGGGGTGGATTCAGAAGGAGGAAAAGCTAAGTGTAGTTGATCAATGCACTGTAAGATTTGCACTCCATGAGTCGTATATTGACGAGGTCACATGCGACGTAGTTCCATTGGATGTTTGTCAGATTATACTGGGCAATCCGTACTTATGGGATAGATATGCGATCTACGAGAGGCGGGCTCAGAAGTATACATTCACCAAGGGTGGTGAAAAGTTCATATTTCGTTCGGCATCTCTTCCGAGGGAGACAAGCTTGGGAACGGTGACGCGAGCGAAGAGGTTAGTGAATGCAAGCAAGAAGTTTGTCTCGCTGTGCATTAGACTTCCAGAAAAGCCATCGATTAAGGATTGCAACTTAGAGCGAGATGTGACTACGACGAGACGCGGGATGAATGAGTTATTTCCGATCGGACGTCGAGATCAGATTCCTAGCAAGGCCAGGTGGTTCAGAAAAGGAGGAGGGGCTCGCGAGTTCCCTCAGTTTCAGTTCTAACTTGAACGGGACTTCAAGTTCCTAAAGGGGGGACCCATGATACGGGTGTATCTTCTCTTCAGGAGCTTAGCGATCCTCATGGGAGCTTGAGGATAGAAGATTCTCATATCTTGGGAATAGGAGCATGGATGATGCCAAAGAAGACGACGAAAGAAGTCAACAGGAGTGAAACGCAAAAGAACAGGGTAAACTGGCACATCTCTGGCCGGTCGACCGCAGCACGCATACCGGTCGACCGGAAAACCCGCACGATGCAGGGTTTGAGAAAACTCTCTTGCCGGTCGACCGGACCAAGCCTGGCGGTCGACCGGATCGTGATTTCTGGGTTTCCTGTTTCGTTTTGGATTCTGTTCTGACAGGGACTCCTCTTTCTTTTGGGCTTGTTTATTTACAAGATTGCCACCCACGTTGTACCTGATATAAATAGGTTATTGTAGGGTTTCAAAAGGGAGACCTTAGGGAGAGAGAAATTCTAATAATTGTATTAGGGTTTAGAGAGAGAGTTGAGAGGTTGTTCTCAATTCTAGTGAGATTGTGAGAGAGGGATTGTAATCTTTTCATACTCATAATCTAGAGAAGGTAATTTCCTTCGCCATACTGAATTGTTCTTGTGTTTTGGTCATCCTCTTCTCAACCCACCTTTTGGTAATTCCGCGACCAAAGGGTGCCCGCACGGCGACTCGTATCACAATGTGTAAGCACTATCAAATGAATCAAGCTGGTTAGAAAACGATGAGTCAAAAGTGTTAAGAAAAATTCTAACAAGAGCTTATTCATTGTAAACATTTTCTTATCATTTTTACTCCACTTAGATTTCTCCAATGTTGGCACAATATAAGCACAATCGATAATTTTTCACAAATCAAAATGTTTATATCTAACAAATAATTTAAATCTAACACACCATTGAACATGAGGGAAACCATCTAATCTAGGAGCAATATTAATGACATAACCTAAACTAGGTGCATCGTGCATATTCATAATTATAAAAATGTGCAAGCAAGATACAAAAAAAATCAAAACAAGATTAGCACAAATAAGATAAGT
>NC_033799.1:40777331-40800223 GCF_001876935.1 Asparagus officinalis | reverse complement strand
TGCAGGGTTTGAGAAAACTCTCTGGCCGGTCGACCGGACCAAGCCTGGCGGTCGACCGGATCGCGATTTCTGGGTTTCCTGTTTCGTTTTGGATTCTGTTTTGACAGGGATTCCTGATTCTTTTGGGCTTGTTTATTTACAAGTTTGCCATCCACGTTTGCACATCTATAAATAGGATTGTTTTAGGGTTCTAAACAATCAGACCTAAGGGAAGAGAAATTCTAATAATTGTATTAGGGTTTAGAAAGAGAGTTGAGGGGTTGTTCTCAATTCTAGCGAGATTGTGAGGGAGAGATTGTAATCTTTGTTCTTCATAATCTAGAGAAGGTATTTTCCTTCGCCTTATACTGAATTATTCTTGTGTTTTGGTCATCCTCTTCTCAACCCACCTTTTGGTAATTCCGTGACCAAAGGGTGCTCGCACGGCAACTCGTATCAATCCAAGTGAAATAAGAATGATCATCGTATGTTTACAATGAACAATATTTTGTTAGAATATTTGCTAAATGCTTTTAATTCATCTATGTCTGACAAGTTTGTTCATTTTGATAGTGCTTACAAACTTTGGAAATTTATAGAAGTACATCAAGGGGACTTGGAGGCGATCCGACAAGCTTTGGAGGATCCCGCTTCAAGTTCTAAAGGAGCATCATGCACATGGCCACTAGGCGATAGCCCTAGTGAGGTTTGCGAGTTCGAAACCACTAATGATTTATCTAGTGATGAACTTGTTTGTGCTAGTAAAAAATTGTTGCATGCCTATAACAAATTGTATAAAGATTTTATTGATCTAAAAAGCAAGCATGATAATTTAGAATCCGATCATGAGGAGCTAGTGTCAAAATTGGATGTCATTGCAAAAGAAAATATCATGTTTAAAGAAAACAATGACATGTTAATTTTGGAAAATAAAAAATTAACCATATCTATAACTAGCTTATCTCATGAAAAAGATAATGGCATGTTAGAAGTAGAGAACATACAAAATAATACTGCTTCTTTCATAAATGACTATTTATGTTCTACTTCTAATGTTAATGCATATGTGCCTAATGATGAGTTGAATGATGTTAGAAATCGTATTACCTCTTTAGATTCGACTCTAAGTTCATGCATTATTAACCATAAGAAACTTATGGACTTGTGTGCAAAGTCCCGTGTTGACACTTCTAAATCTAACACTCACTATGCACACTTGTATAACAAAGTTTACAAATGCTCTATTTGCGGCCGTAAAGGCCATCTAGCTAAATTTTGCTATGATGCACACAAACATAAAAATGTCAATGCTCCTTGTGCATCTCATGTAGCTTCTTCATCACATGTACACATACATGCACTCATTGTTCATCATAAGCATGCTCATGTGTATAGATGTGATCATTGTGGTCGTTTTGGTCATTTGGCCGAATATTGTTTTGATTTGAAAAAAAATCTCATTTGCCAAATGCTTCTAGTAGACCACATGCTTTTAAATGTGATGTTTGTGGTTGGTTTGGACATCTTGCTAAATTTTGTTTTGATATACAAAAAGCTTCTAGGTTGCAATATGTTTCATTGTTTAAGAATGTTTCTCATTTGCAAAATAATTTTAAAAGAAAATCTTTATTTGCAAATGATTCCCGTGCACGAGCTAATGGTCCACAAAAACAAACGAATCTCTTTCATTGCACAAATTGCAATCGGAAGGGTCATTTGAGTGATTATTACTTTGACCGTGTTAGTGCACTAAATGCGCCCAAATGGGTTCATAACCCAAGGGCTTTGAGCTTTAATGATAGGGGTCATGTCCCTAAATCTTTTGGTACCAAGAGTTCTTGGGTACCAAAACAAATTTAAATTTTAAACTAAGAATTTTAGTGTCTTAAAATATTTTGATTATGAAAATAAATTTATAATTGATAAAATCTTTTGTTTTCATGATTATTTGTTTTGTTTTGATAAGAGGTTTGTGTTCATATAACCCTCCGGATTTATTGGGTGTTTATTCCCAAATCTTGTTTACCGGCTGCTAAAATGTTTACATGGGTTGATACTAGCTCAATAACTAGATATAATTGTCTCTCTTGATTTTTGAAAATCAATGATGATTTGGTCTTAAGTTTTTGGATTTAAACTTTGATTTATGATTTTTTTGGTTGATTTGTTTTCATTTGAAAACTTTTTGCATGATTCTCATGTTTCTCTTCTTTTGATTTCATAAATCTACCTCTACAAATGGTTTTATGTTCTTTGATATGAGACACTATTTTTCACTTTGATATATTTATATATGTTCTCATTGTCCTTATGTATGTGAGTTGTGTTTTAGTATTTTTTTCTTTTCATCTATGCTTGCTCACATGTTTTTTTCCTTAGTCTTCATTGCATATATTTTATATGGCATTTTGATAGGGGGAGCAATACACACACCCACACACACACACACAACACACACACACAACACACACAGCACACACACACACCACACACACACATATATATATATATATATATTAATATATATAATAATATATAATATATATATATATATATATAATATATATATATAATATATATATATATATATATATATATATATATATATATATTATATACTATATAGTCCATTTTGACTCAACCCATCATGCATATTGATAGGGGGAGCTTTCGCTCTCTTTATCCTTTTGTCCCCTTTTTGATGTTATCAAAGGGGGAGAAATATTGTGAGTATATTCTTTCTTGTTTATATGCATGATAAATTGTACTTTATATATTTATTTCCCTTCATGCATATATCTTTTTTGTAAATTGTTTGTCATCATCAAAAAGGGGGAGATTGTTGGCCTTCTTGTTTTGATGATGTTTAATAAACAATTTATTTTTAATATTGTTTGTCTAGTATTTGTGTTTTCGTATTTATTTTAGGCAAACAACGAGTTAGAGGATGGATGGAATTGCGCTTCAACGATCATATTGTAAAACCCCGAAAATTTGAATATAGTGTGATAAATAATTATAAATATGTTATATGTTAAAAATAATGTATTTTAATGTTTGAGTATGATAGGAATTGATTTGAGATCAACTCAATGTATATTTGTGAATATATGAGTGTAAATACACAAAACATGCACAAAGGCAAATAGTGATAATCTGAGAATTTTGACCAGTTAAGAGTTTCTATGTTTTTCATACTGATTCAATTAGAATCTGTAAAAGTTTATTAGTCCAAAGTTGTAGGTCTCTTCAATAGCTTTCTAACGAATCTTAAATCACCTCATTCCGAGATCATATGAGAAAGTTACAACCTTTTTACCGAACCCCAGTCTGAGCATGGCCCAGAACTCTGAGCAGTCGACCGCCGTGGTCGCTACGGTCGACTGCTCAGCGTACAGACGCCAGTTTTAGTTTTGTTTTGGGTTGGTTTTGTTTATACCAAACCCGGTTGTTACCCTACTTATATATACTAGTTTTGAAGCTCTCAGAACCCTCTTTCAAACCTTAATAGCCTCAGCCCCCCTTCTCTCTCTCCTCTCAAACCCTAACTTCGTTTTTGACATTTTTGGGGGAGTTTCGAAGGATTCTCGGCAGATTTTCTGGGGGATTCAGCAGGGGATCGTCCTCCTATAGATCAAGGAGATTGCTACACATCAGAGGCGAGTAACATCTCGCCCAACTTTACCCCTTTTCGTTTTTATGCTTAGATTTGAGTTTTAATCCGGTTTTATTGAGCCTAAATCGTATTTTATGTAGAATAAGTAGATCCTTATGGCATAAGATGTGAAAATCATATATTTCAGTCTTTAAAATTTCACTAATGATTTTAGTAGATGAGATTTTGACCTAAAACGTTTTTATGAGAGTTTAAATCTATTATTACTGTTTAAGAACTTTTAAACTCATGTTGATTAAGTTTGGGATTTTTGGTAAATGAGGTTCTAACTATTTAAACTTGTTGTTTACTGTCATATATCACTATTAAAATGTTAAAGTTAGGTGGGTATAGAAATTTCTAAATTTTGGATGAGCTGACAGAAACCCAGACTGGGATTCTGTCCTCTTAGCGGTCGACCGCAGCGGACTCAGCGGTCGACCGTCGCGGGATTTTGCCAGCAGAATCATTTCTGCTCTTTGAGCGGTCGACCGGCATGACCTCTGCGGTTGACCGCCGCTTAGTTTTAAGCAACGTGGTTTTGTGCTCTGTGTGCGGTCGACCGGAGTGACCTCTGGGGTCGACCGCCGCACAGTTTTGTGTACTATTGGTTTTGTTGTATACTTTTCACACGTTCGAGAGTTGCCTCGACTATCTGACACCAATTTACAATGTTAGTGATTTACCTATACCTGCGAGTTAACTTTTGACAAGTACCGATCCGCACATCGAGGCATGTGCGACATGAGACTATGTGTATCTTTTGCGTATATATATACATAAATTCAACATCTACATTTACTATTTAGTCCTCGTGTTGGACATGCTTTACTATTTAGTCCTCGTGTTGGACATGCATTACTATTTAGTCCTCATGTTGGACATGCATTACCATCCGGTCCATGCGTTGGACAACGGTCACATCCGGTCCATGAGTTGGACAACGGTCACATCCGGTCCATGCGTTGGACAACTGTCACATCCGGTCCATGCGTTGGACAACTGTTATATTCAGTCCATGAGTTGGACGTTTACTTCATGCAGTCTATGGGTTGGACGTTTAATTTATATAGTCTATGTTTTGGACACTTACTCGTTTTCGGACCTGATACTCATGTGAGTTTGACATGACACTTGTGGTGGCCTCGTCATGATTACATTTATCGGTGGAGATGGGGTTGTATTTGTTTTATTTATTATTTCTTGTATTAGACCTCGGGTTTAGTATTTAGGGATTTACAATTGGAGATACAAGGTATATACATGAGGGTTTCCTTGTTTGGATTATTTCGCTCGACGTACCTATGCTCGTGTTGTAAATTTCTAAATACTAAAACCCTCTTTAGTAAGATTAATGATTTTTGATCTATTATATATTAACTGTATTTTTCTTATACAACGAGCCCTGTTCCCTTGGGGTTGGTTGTGATGTTACTCGCTAGCGCTTTGACGCTCGTTGTCCCTCCCCCTTTCAGGTAATGAGCCAGGAGCCCGGAGAGCCGCAGGTTGAGGGCGGCCCTTACTAGTGCCTATTTATCCTCTTATTAGATGTATTTTATTTTGTACTCCACTTGAGACATTTTAGACTTAAGAGGTTTATGTTCTAGAGTTGTAAAGGCCGTGTGCCTTATTTCCTGTATCAGATATTATGTACTTTGAGACATGTTGAGATCTCCAGATCATTGTTATTCATTTCAGACTTTGACTATGTATTCCAGTTTATTTGGTTGAGGAGATGTGTTAATTCGATGTTCTATCATCTCATCAAGTATTTGTTGTAAAACCTTTTACTTGCTTTGTACCTACACCTATTATTGATTCCTCTAGAGAGATAGTAATTGTGATGGTAAAACATGTTATTGCATGGTGTGGTGCATGGCAGGTTTGACATTCTTAGTTTCACCTCGGACTGCAGCCTTGTGTGAACCCAGGGGCGTCATACATATCCAATGAAGGTTGGTGGAATAGTGGTTGAAGCAACGTACAATTCAAGTTAAAGATTCAAGTTCAAGCTTCATCCGCAAGTTTACCAAGTTGAGCTACAATGAAGATCAAGATCAATCTTGGGTAACTTAGTTTAGGTTTTATATTATGTGTGTTAAGTACCTTAAGCTCAATATCATATACACACACGTATTTGGTTTCTATGTATATATATAGTTATATATATACATGCATGGTTTTGGGTTTTCATGTTTACAAATATGAAATTACATATTTCATATTTATTATTGTGATTTGGTTTAATTACTTAGACATGAAAAAATATATTTTCATATACATACTCATATGTTTCATTATCTATTGTATTTGTAAATATATTGTATTCTCAGTTTATGGACTTAATAACAATCATATACATCTTCTATTAAGTCTACAAAATTATTTTGTAAAGTTTCAAAAACATGGTTTAGCCAAAATGTCAAAATTCATATGTTTACATTTTCATGTTTTGGACTATTTTGTAAAATGATGATATTTTTTATTTGGAAAGTCCTTTTTGGAAACCAACTATTGTAGCATGTTTATTATCATGTCTACAATCATTCCCCAAAGTTTTATATTTTTTGGAATTTATTTAATATTTTTAAACAGTATTTTAAAATCAAAAAACTGTTCAAAACTGTATAATTATTATCATGTCTACAATCATTCCCCAAAGTTTTATATTTTTTGGAATTTATTTAATATTTTTAAACAGTATTTTAAAATCAGATAAACAGTTTTCAGAACCTGGAATATCAATTTCCGGTCGACCGTACCAGTCGACCGTACCGGTCGACCGATCATTGGTTCATTTCTCACCATGCGACAGAGAGTCTGTCGGTCGACCGGTCCGGTCGACCGATGAAAATTTTCGGTCGACCGATGAATTTTCCGGTCGACCGACGATGTTGTTTTCAGCTTCCAACGGCTAGTTTTTTTACCGTTGCCTTGGGGCTGTTTTTATCTTTTGCTTAGGTTTTTGGCTGAGTTGTGAGAGGGTATAAATACCCCATTGCTGATCTCTTCTCAATCATCCAAGAACGTTTTAAAGAAGTTTTTAAACAAGGGTTTTAAAAAGAGTTTAAGCTTGTTTAAGCTTGTTTAAGGGTTTAGTTTAAAGCAAGTTTAGCTTCCACAAGTGGAGGAGATTATCTTCTTGTTTGGGCCTCAAATCTCCATCTCTCTATCTTGATCTAGAGAAGTGTTTCTAAACTCATCTAGCAATTTATTATTTTGATTATAATTTCCATAAGCTAGATTTATATTTGAGTTTAGTTTAATTGTTTTATTGGTACTCTTTGTTCACACACAACCTATTGAGCTTATTGTATTTACATTCATAGTATAATTTAGGGTTGTGGGTTTGTGACATTGAGAGTGAGCTTAATTGAGTTCTCACCTTGTTTAGAGAACCAATCATTGATTTATATTGTGCCTAATTGTGAGTGTACACCGAGTGAGGAGTGTGTGGTGAGAGTCGGGGATCGTCCCAAGAGGAGTGGCGTCGGTTGACGTGCCTAGGGAGAGGTTGTAACCGAGCACTTGAGGGAGACACGGCTAGGTCCAACACTTAGTGGGTGTAGAGTGTGATTGCAAGAGTGTGAGTTGTAGAGTTTTCGGTTAGCTAGAAAACCGAGTGTGTAGAAGAAGTTCCGGCTTCCAAACCGGATTGTGTTAGTGGATTTCTCCCCGGGAGTGGGGAGCGGAGACGTAGGACGGAAGGTCCGAACTCCGTGATCATATAGTGTGTTTGAGTGTGCTTTGGCGTTCATTTATATTTATGTTCATATCTTATATCGCTATTGTCCATAGCTCATTATTTACATGATCCACTATCTAGTTCATTTTGTTTACCCCTTGTGTTAGTTTATATATCCTTGCATATATATTTCATCATATGGGATATATCTTATTGTTTACATTGCTTATCCTAGCTTACAAATATTATTGTATTTCATACTTGCTAGGATAACGTATTAATTAATTTTAATTGGCATTTAAATCGGATTAGATTAGCATAAGACCCTAATCACCCCCCCTCTAGGGTCTAACATATAATCGGGTCCCCATAAAGTCGTCCGGGGGAAGAGAGGGTACAGAGGCGGCGGGTTGTTTTGGGGAAGAAGATAAAGAGAGATTAAGCAATTAATATATATATAGAGAGAGGAAATTAGGGTTTTGAAAGTTAATTAAAAAATAATTAAAATAAATAATTTTGGATGTTTAAAAAATAAACTAATTACATAATAATTATCTACAATTAAAAACGTACATGTTATGCTATTACAACAATTGAAACGAAATAGTCGAAATATACCTATATTGTACAATTAAACGAGAATAATTAATAAATAAAATATATTTACTTATATTTAAAATTAAATAATTATGGGATAATTATATACACAGTAAAACGTACTAGTTATACTAATACGATAGATAATATGTAACTTAGACTTTAAATCATAGAAAATTATAGAAATTCAAGAAAAATACAAATACTCTTTAAAAATCATAATTAAATATTTTAAAATACCAAAAAATTATTTTAACTAGTATCAAAATTTCATGGTCCTTACACTCAGTTCGACGAAGTCACTGTGGGGACGACTGTGGAGTCCCTAGAGATCGAGTTCGACCAAGCCCAGTACGAAGAGTACTTATCTTCTTCCTCCTCTGGTGGCGATGCGTCCCGCAAACGCCACAGAGTCGTGCGTCGAGGCCGACCTCAAACGGTTAAAACCTCCGCACCTGAGGGTTCCCCCCGAGTCTCGTCAGGGGAACCCGCTCCCTCACAATAGATCAAGGCCAAGCCGGAGATCGAGAGCAAGGGGCAAGGGTCTGCCAGATGGGTCGCCAAGCGACCCCCACAGACACATGTCCCGGAGGAAACGCCGGTTCACTCCGGCACAGACTACACTGCCACAGCCCGCGGTGATGCTCTCCTCGCTGGAAGAGCTAGCCAACAGCGACGACAGGCCCAAACCTCCGTTTCACATAATGGCCTGAATTACCATACGGGCCCGAGAAACGTTAGGCGGGAGATCGACTTGCCCGACATCGGAAGGCCCTCCAAATCAGGAGCGCCGACCGAGGAAGACAGGGCCACCCGCTCAGGTGGACTTCGCTTCTCAGGTCACATCCCTGATGCGAATAAATCACCTCCAGCAAGCGAGCCTACCCGGATAGGCGAATCCTCAAAGGCTGGCGAGCCTCGCCATAACCCTTTGGCGGATAAACGTAAAAAAGTAGGCGATACCTCACGAACCCGCTCGTTCAAACGAAGGGTTGAAACTCGCCTACATGCTGGAGTTCGCCCGAACGCGAAACTCGCCCGTCAAGGCGAGATCGCCTGACTCCAGCGCCAAAACGTTCCACTCAACGTGCACTAGAGAGCACATCCAAAGATCTCTCATGCACTCACCCGAGCGATCCTTCTGAGGCTGGGGGTTGTCATCAATCGCCCACAGAAGACCTCCGAGAATACTTAACTCGCAAACGCACCATACATGAGGCGAATCCTCAATGCCATTGCGAGAGGCTCTTCCACACGGTCCTCGCCGACTGCCAATGCATAGGAACGGCGAAACCTTCGGTGTTTGAGAGACTTTCTCAACAGCCCTCTCGACCAAAGCCCTCCCGTCGAAGGCGTCGTCATCAAAAAGGACGCGCTGCCGACGACCTAGAGCTCCCGTCCGCTACATTTAACATGACGGACAAGGGCAAGAGGGAACTCTCCGACTCGCCAGACTCGGACTCCGTCCTGGGGCCTAATCCTTGGGTTGCTCAACACCGGCAAGAGGGCATATACCAGCGTACCCGTAGTCACAGAGGGGTAAGCATCGGGTTTGATTACTCCACCCTAGCCCCTCCCTCTTATAGCGAAGACGAGGTTCACTCGACGGCGGCCACGTCTCAAACCTCGCACTCGAGCCAAGACGCGCAAGCAAGGGTACACATGGTCGAACTCGCCCATGAGAAGACGGTCGCCAAGAAGCTCGAAGAGCAACAGGAGACCATAGATTCCCTAAGGGAGATGATGGAACAACTCTTGAACAGAAAGAAGAAGAAGAAGAGAACCCCGCGCACCTTACCCCGGCGAACAGGGGATAAGGAGTGGGTACCTCCTCACCGTTCAGCGACTGAGACGGAAGATAATAGTAATCCGCAATCCGATTACTCTTCCAAGACGTCGCTAGAAACATCACATACTGGGGGTAGCACCCGCGACAAGAGGCTCGACGAGTTCCAAAACCAACTCAACGCACTCAAGCTTCAGCAAAACATGAACAAGCTGGGGGTGATCCGACCCTACCCTGTCGAATAGGATACGTCCCCTACCCGGCGAAGTTCAAGCCGATTAGCTTGGTGTTGTTTGATGGCAAGGGCTCGCCCTCACAACATATTTACTACTTCATGGCACAGACCAGATTCCTCACAGAGAACGACGCCATTCTCACCCGGCTATTCATAGGCACCCTCAAGGGGGTGGCCTTCGAATGGTTCCGCAAACTAGAACCCGGCTCTATCAAGTCATGGGCCGATCTTGAAAGGCTCTTCATCGCCCGCTTCTTCGACGACGACACGGAGGTGTCAATGGCCACCCTCCTCGCCGAAAAGCAACGAAAGTCGGAGTCGGTCAACAACTTTGTAAAGAGGTTTCGTAACCGATCAGTCCACTGTCGGGACCAAGTTTCCGAATCCACGCTAATCGAGATGTGCCGTAATAATCTCTCGATCCACATCCTATCTAAAGTGGGCGCGGTAGAAACCCGGACATGGAAGGAGCTTGTTCGTCAAGGCGAGCAAGTGGAAAACATGATCAAAAGGCTAGAGGTCGAAGAGCCGCAGCCCAAGAAAGGAGCTGCAGAACCAACCGTGCCAAAAAATCCCCCTCGGTCCAGAGGAAAGGAGATCATGGCCGTCGACTCTACCCCGGCGCCGAAGGCTGCTCAAAGGCCGAAGCCCAGACAATTTGAACAACGCCCCCCGCGGCAATACGACTTCAAAGAGGACCAGGTGGTAGCGACATTCGACACTCTGCTCAAGAGTGGGCGAATTAAATTGCCAGAAGTCGCGAAACCTGAGGAGATGGATAAAACCAATGACCCGAGTTATTGTGCCTACCACAGATTCCTGGACCACCACACAACCAAATGTTACGTCCTCAAGGATAAGCTCCAAACCCTCTACGATGCAGGGGTCCTAAAGAAGGAGAAGATTCAAAAGCAGGTGACCACGAATATGATCACCTTGAGCTTTGGAACAAATCTCCCAGAAGTCCAAGCTCCGGTAGGAATAATTAGCATTCCCAAGGCCGTCTTGAAGATCACCAACGATGACCCTCACAACCAGCGGGAGAAAGGTTTAGCTCCGCAGATTCTACCATCGGGTCAGGTGATGTGGGTCCATCCGGACCTCATCAATGATGAACAGTGGACTACAAAGTCCTCGAAAGGGGCTAAAGGAAAACACTGTAATGTCATATCCACCATTCTAGGTGGGGAAAAGACAGCGATGACCACCCTGACCGACTCCGAAGAGGAAGCCACTGTCCTCGCCACGAGAGCAGGGAAGGAATTCGCGAAGGAATATCCCGCGAGGGTGGAGAATCCGGCAGGACCTCCCACGAGGCCAGCCGCAACAGCCCCTCCCAATCCAGACAGACTAGGCTCAAGCTGCCAGCATTTCCAGTTCAATGTGCTCACGCAGCTAAAGAGCATCATTGCGCGAATCACTATGTACGATCTCCTACGGCTATCCAGGCCTACCAGGGAAGCTCTGCAAGAGGCACTGGCCGACTCGGAGGTTTTCTCCACCTACTTCTCGAGGGAAGAGGACGCTGAACAGGAATGTGCAACGTGTTTCCAAATGTCCGAGAGACGGGTCTCGTGCATCACCTTCACTCCAGAGGACATGCTCATCAAGAGCATATCTCATGACTGACCATTATACTTCACGGGGTACGTCAGTTCGTCGAAGGTGGATCGAATTCAGGTTGACCCAGGGTCTGCGTTGAGTATCGTACCTTTGAAATTGATCAAACACTTAGGGATACCGCCAAAGCGCCTATCCTCGACCACGACGACCATCTTTGGCTTCAACGCCATAGGGACTCGGCCGCTCGGAAAAATCCGCCTAAAATGTCGAATAGGCGACATGAAGACGGAGGTGACATGCTATGTCATCGACGCCGAACCTTCCTACAACGTACTCTTGGGACGTCCGCGGATCCATGGCAACCAAATAGTTCCGTCCACACTACACCAGTACCTTGAGTACGTGGACAATTATGAGCGAGTGAAGACGGTATTGGTCGACAAACAACCCTTCAAAGGCGTCGAAAACTACTTCACGGATTCTCTGCTGTACCAGGACCCCGACGAGCCACCGGCAGAGGAGCCGGAGAGCGGCAACGAGGCAGACCGTGCCGCTATCTCGTGAAGGGCTATGCCGAGCTCACCATTGGGGGTGAAAAACATGCCACTATCCGCACAATATAGCTCCAAAATGCTGTGGAACTGGGAAGCATTAATCTTCAGACCGTGCCAAGTGGCCTGAATGGACGAATACAGCTCTGAGTCCACAAGATCAGAGTTCTCGGCCAAAATGTAGTCAGTAATCTTGGACCATCAAGTCTTGCTGCCAGGCGCAGAGTAAATCCACCCCGGAGCTCTGAAATTCTTTGGGGGAAATTTCCCACCGGCTTGGAAGAAGCGATGACGGAAAGTCTCCGCGACCGCCGTCGTCTCCCCAGTAGGCGCCTCATTGGAAGGTAGGCCCGGACGCAGGCCAGTCACCCATTTACAAGAGCTCTCTACCCCGTACCCAGCCATGGAGCCTGTAAATACGCTGCAAGTCACCCCGTCTTGAGTAGGGGTCAAATCCCAATTCATTGTCCTCGGAACCGCAAGGGAGCGCAGCTCGACGATAGAGAACCCTCTCGGCATGTTGGGAAGGTAGTAGTGAACCCCGTCCATTGCGCGAAGCCATCCGCTTTCCTTGATCAGCAGGACGGAAGGATCAGTCGCAGCATCGCCGAACAAGAACTGGGGCTTATGTAACTCTATCCTGGCCTTGTCTGTCAACACCGCGTCGGTGGTCAACTCACGCAGCGTTAGATGGTGCCCGTCAGTGACTCTCTTTATCAAGTCATCCGGCTTATCAGCAGAGAACACAGGCACCGGATTCAAGGAGGGAAATCGGGGAGGCGCCGTATAGCCTATGCCTCCGGCGAGACCGATGGCCATGCCCTTCAGAAGAGCTTCATCAGAAAAGGTCGCTGTAAGAAAGAACCAAAGAGTCAAGACAGGATCCGCCCTAAGGGTAGATCCGCCAATCAAGTAAAGACGGGCCAATTCGCCTGTCAGAAGGCGAAACCCGCTCAACTAGAACGAGATTAGCCTGTGAAAACGATGCTCCCCTTTACCAGAGAAAAAGTCAAACTCGCCTATCAAAAACGAGTTCGCCTTCGCCCAATAAAGATCGATTTCGCCTGTAGAGGCAGAAATCGTCCTCTATGAGTAAATACAAAATCCGCCCAAAAAGGGGGCGACTTTGCCCTAAGTCGGGGAAACTACCAAAAGATGATTGAATCCAGGAAAGACAAGCAATGCTCATTCCCCCCAACCCGACGTCTGTAACCTACGCAAAGTCGTCAGACGAACCACTTGACATACCCAAGTGTGTCTCAGGTATGCTGGCGGGTGCACCGGCGGCGAGGCGGTCGGAATAGCATCCGGGACCTTCTCCTTTCGCAACACACCTCTTAGATTTCGGCGCCATTAAGGGGATTAAGCACGAACTCTCTCTCGTTAGAAAATTTTCAAGATTTTTGAGCACAGTAACCCTCAAAGGAAGAGAGCAACCTTTTTAAGGGCGGAGTTGCCAACGTGGCCACGATCGTCCTTAAAAAGCGAAGCACCGGCGGACGAGAGACGTGACCACGATCGAAATCAACGGCCCAGAATGCCCCCGACATTTCGAAGTGCCACGTCAGGACGAGAAACGGGTCCGTTGAAAACCCGGGACCCGAGCCGAAATTTGACGGTTGTATCAACGATCGGGTTCGAAAACCACGGCCACGATTCAGACAAGACGAAAGAAGCTTCCGTCAGAACGTGACGTGACGGAACCACGCCGTCTTAGCTGGAAAGCACGAAGCCCACCAGCGGACACATGGCTCACCCACACCAAACCTAGTCTCGCCCGAAAGGAAGGGTCTCGCCTGCGAAAACTCGACCCAAATCCGCAAGTCGAACAGAATTTCACCTCCAAAACCTAACTTCGCCTGAACGGCTCAATCGCCCTTGGAGACAAACGACAAATAACACGACTTGTCCCAAACTTGGAACCGCCAACGAGATGACCTCGCTTAAGCCCACGCCTCGAATGGCTGAGGTTTAGAGTAGAAATCTTAGCATCAAGTCTAAGAGAAACTACTCGACAACTCATCATACTGAGGGGAATAGTATGGCTAGCCCGATTCAAACGGTAATCGGTAAATGCATATCAAACTCGTTGATAGCTGAGGGTTTGCTAAAAATCCTAAAAGAAACCAAATGTACTTGTTTCGCCAAAAACTTCTTTATTCAAAGTATTCCAGACCACACGCAAGCCGGTTTAGGTATGAAAACTTTGTAGGGGGTCTTGTAGAAGGTAAAAAATACCTCCATGAACTTGCAAGAAATCCGCCTGTAAGGGGAAGTCGCCCAAAGCCACGCGGATTCACCCTTTATCACAACTCGCCTAACCGAGTCTGTATTCAAATCCGCCAGCAAACTTCAAGGCCGCCAACACAGCCAGGTATGTGCTACCCCACGTGCTGAGGCGGGCTTTCCCACTCCTATCGACCCGAAGGGAGAGGGCACAGTACTCCAAGGCCGTCAAGTGGCCGCTCACAGTACGAAAGATTGGGCAGGTGTCGAGTCGACCTGAACATTCATAAATGAAGCTCACCTCGGCTGTCTGAGTCAGGAACCGGATCCGTCGGCATTCGGCGAGCTGTCCAAGCCCACTCGAGTACCGGGAACCCGCTTTCCGACCTCTCTCGGCCTGAAGAGAGAAGACACAGTACTCAGGCCCGCCGAATGGCCGCTCACAGTACAAGTAATTGGACAAACGCCAAAACAACCTGCACCCTCATAAATGCGACTTACCTCACTTGTCCAAGCGAGAGGCGAGAGCCGCCGTCGCTTAGTGAGTTGGTCAGATCCACTCGAGGACCTGACAGCCATTGTCACACGTACGAGGAGGGGCTTTTCCATTCCTACGTAACGTGATACAAAACACGGCTCCTCGAATGACCGCTCATGGTACAGGTGAGCAGCAGGATATCTCTGAGCAATGTATGGTCACATCTCATAATTCAGGGAACATCAGAACTGTCTCTCTTTCATTTAGGAGCCTCTTCCAACAACCTTTAAAAGAGGTCGGAAAACTTTGAGAGGAGGGAATCGAGACCAAGCTTTTTGCATAATCTTTGCATTACAGCACCACTGCCTAGTTCTGAGCCCTGATCACCGGCGAACTAGCAGATTCGAACTCCATCGACTCGAGCTTCTACTGCGTACTGAAGCTCCCCAGCAACCTCGGTTGAACGGTCCAAGGGAAGCAGACTCGACACGAGCATCGAACGAAGCATCCTGTAGCTACCAAAAGTCCCCACACTAAACAAAGAGGGCATTCCCTCTGCTTCAATTGTAATTTCGATTTATTAGTTTGTAATAAGCCTTCTTATCAATACAAACGAAATTCCCTGTTTACGAGAAATCCAAATTTACACCCTACAAGATGATTACTTCAAAGTCAACTGAACAACACGAGCTAAGTTCAGAAACTTACACTCTAACTTCAGTGCAAGACTTTAACAATGGTCAGACGATAAACATAGCACCGGAAGAACTTCATCTATTCGATAAAATACTTAATAGACCGAAGGCTAAAGAAGTTAAGAATTAAAGCAATTCACAGGTCCTTCTACACGATCTCCTCGACAAAATACTGAAGAGTTGAAGACAGGGTCTATCTTATTCAAAGCATTCCAGACTCCCTTATAAAAGAATGAGTCTAAAATACTTTAGAAGGAATATCTGTAGATATCAAAAAATACCTATAGGTATCCAAACACGGATCGAGACAGAGAGAAGATAATGAATGTCATCATTTGAGTCAAACGGGATCATTCAAGACCATATAGAAGCTAACGAGCGTATGAAGTAAGTCAGCGAGGCGTACAAGTCAACAAAGTGACAAAAGATGCAAAACGATGGAAAAATACAAGTTCGGAAGGCCAAAAATGATTAAGTCCCGAACTCCCGCACCCCCGCGGGACGCGGGGACACCATTTGATGTCCCACGCCCCGGCAGGACACTATTTGGTTTCCCGCGCCCCCGCGGGACACGGGGACACCACTTGGTGTCCCGCGCACCAGCGGGACGCGAGAACACCACTTGATGTCCCGCGCCTCCGCGAACACCAGAGTCTGTCACGTGCGTCAACTGCCTAAAAACACGTTTTTTGATATTTTCTCAGGATTTGTTCATTCCAGAGCTTCCCAACTGATTGGATATCATCCACAAACATGGTTAGGCTATTGTCAACTGAATATATGGCCAAATCTCTCATTCTTATTCAAATACCCCATATCCGGAGCCCTATAAATACAAGCCTAGGGCCTCCATTCAGAAGGAGCAAATTATTATTAAGACGAGGAAGTGTTGCTGGATTGAAGAGTCATGGAGCACGAAATTTCAGAGGAGGCTAACTAGATCCCGGTGAACTTCGGCATAAAGAAGGAGTCTTTCAAAGGATCTGAAGCTTCGTCCCCCCTTTCCTTGAGATTAGGCTTGGTCTTAATCTCGAAAAGAGTACTGATTTCGCTTGGTCGATATCAGTACTTCCTTGAGATTAGGCTTGGTCTTAATCTCGAAAAGAGTACTGATTTCGCTTGGTCGATATCAGTACTTTAGCGAATACTTCTGGCTTGGTCTTAATCTCGAAAAGAGTACTGATTTCGCTTGGTCGATATCAGTACTTTAGCGAATACTTCTTTAGTAAAGTAGGAGCTCTGATCAATTATTCTGTCAACCGGATCTGATCCGTAGGCAGTCCACGAATAAACTCCGGTACAGGAAAAGATCCCACGCAAACAGAGACTAATAAATAGGATCTGTGTGTTGTTTGAAGGAGATTATAATTTTTATTTTCATTATGTAAAGGTCTTATAAAAAGACCAATCTTTTTTGAACTTGTTGTAACGATTAAAGTTGTAACGAGTTATATAATGAAGAAAATAATTTCTGAACCAAACAATCATCGGGAGTGATTTGGAGATAATAATATCTACCAAGAAATTTGTTTTAGCATGGTTCAGCATAAAGGACCATGGAACTACGAACGTGATTCTCGGAATCAAAATCATATACTTTGAAGAGGGTATTAGATTGTCCCAATCTCATTATGTCGAGAGCATACTAAGAAAGTATGGCTACTACGATCTGACAGAACTGTCAGTGTTGTATGATTATAACAAGAAGCTTCGACCAAACACTGGAAGATCAGTAGGACAGCTAAGGTACTCAAATATCATTGGGAGTCTTATGTATGTAAGGTACCATATGATCACCATGGGTGGAGCTACCATCTCGTGAAAGTTTAAGAAGCAGACTATGATTGCATAGTCATTGATGAAACCTGAGTTCTTCGCACTATGTGCCACATGAGATGAATCCGAGTGTCTCAGTTTTTTTCTTTAAGACCTTCCAATGACAGAATTGAAAGGCACAATTACTATCTATTGTGATAATCAGGCGGCGAGTATTATGACAGCGAACTCGATGTTCAGTGGAAAAAAGCGGATCATTCGTCTGAAGCATGGCTATTTGAGAGAACTTATTTTCCAAGGAGTCATCTTTGTGATTGACAACCGGTCTTCACAGAATGTTACTGATACTTTGACTAAAGGTCTGAAAATTGATATAGTCGAAAGGACGTCTGCTGGAATGGGTCTCAAAGTTTGGTGAATCTTACAAATACTTACCATTGATATAGTCGAAAGGACGTCTGCTGGAATGGGTCTCAAAGTTTGGTGAATCTTACAAATACTTACCATTTATATCAAGTTATTAGTTCAAATCTTACGCTACTAATGATAAGATAATTAGTTCAAAAGTCAAGTAATATTTTTAAAGTTTGGTGAGTCTTACAAACACTTACTATTTACATCAAGTACTATTTACATCAAGTTATTAGTTTAAAGATTACGCTCCTTTAATTTTTTTGCTCTCAACATAACTACCCATACGATCAACTATCAAATTAAGCCCAAAACCACGAAAGTTCACATAACAATCATAATCATCCCATACAAACATTTAAATAAAAATAGACATATAATAACATACTTAAAACACAAACTAGAACCATAATCATAAACAAGTCTCATCGTTCAAGTAGATGAGCACACACAAAAGCTGACAGTGAGGAAGGGAGACAACAGTACTGTGACCTCCACATCATATCCTACGTACGTACTAAACAAAGTTCATCATTTATTGATTAATTTGGCACGCAAGTCCTCTAATTTACTTGCCTTTGCCCCGGAGGTCCCTAAAATAAGTTCGGGTGTCCCCCTCAAATTCGGGTCTTGGCATAAGCTCCCCATTTCTTCCAGGGGCCTTCATCATCTTGCCGCTGGGCACCGCCTTCTCCTCTCCCCTGCCGCTTGTAGCAGCGACAGCATAAGCAGCAGCAGTCTCTTGCCTTTCCTTGCTCTCCCCGCTTCCCATTTTTTCCTATCCGTCTCTTTTACTGGCTTTGAATAAATTCACCAATTTTTCTGGTTGTACAGGGGAAGGAGTCCCGCGTATTTATAGATGACCAGTGATCAGTTAACTGTGCATTAAATTACTTTTTACCGAGGGTCTTAATGATTGATAGTGCGGGTGCTTCCCATTGACTTCGTGTTGGACCATACGAGGATTCTTAGGGAAGAAGGAACCAGCTTTTCCAATGAATATTAAATGCTCCGTCCTTTTGAAAACGATGGACATTCCAATCACAAATAAATGCTAGCTCCGTGCTTTTGAGAAGTTTAACTTAGCTGCCCAAATATTTCAAATTGCCCATAAGTCCCTCAAATCTTAAAAGGGTCTTATAAATTAGTCTCTTAATGATCAAAATGCTCATAGCCTCATTTTTTTTGTAAAGGCAAGGTTTTGAAGTAAAACATAAGGTGAGAGCGTTTGTACCATTAACGAACCAATTTGTAAGACCCGACAGGATTTAAAAATTTATCAGCAATTTTTTTAAATTTGGAGAACTAAATATAGAATTATTAAATATTTGGAGGACTAAGAAATCCTTTAAACAATTGATATATGTAGGCCGTACAATACTTGTTTTGCTTTGCTTCTCTCCTAAGCTAATTGAAAACGAAAGATTTCGTCTCATTAAGGGCCCCATGAACTTGACTAAGGGCTCATTAGAATTTGGAGGGAGGGAGTGAGTGAAGGGAATTTAAGTTAAGAAAAGTTAAGATAATATATAAAACTTGGTTGGGAAATTAGTAAGGGGAATCCATAAGAATTTATTTCACCCCGTTTGGAAAGTGTAATAAAATGGGCAGAAGGGAATATAATATATATAAAATAACATAAATACCATTATATGTTATCAAGTTATGTTCTTAATAGTGGTAAATTCGTCTCTCTGTTGGCCTTCTTGTTTTGATGATGTTTAACAAACAATTTATTACTAATGTTGTTTGTCTAGTGTTTGTGCATTCCTATGTTTTGTAGACAAACAACGTTGTTGGAGGTTGGATGAAATTGAGCCTACACGATCATATCAAGAGGAGGTTGGCGGAATTGTGGAGTGAAGCATCGTACAATTCAAGCTCAAGATCCAAGTTTAGCTTCATCCGTAACGTGTACCAAGTTGAGCTCAATGAAGATCAAGATCAAGCTTGAGTAAATTAATTTTAGGTTTTATATTATGTGTGTTAGTACTTTAAGCTCAATCATATACACACATACACGCTTTGGTTTTGTTTTTGTATATATACAGTTACATATATATATATATATATATATATATATATATATATATATATATATATATATATATATATATATATATATATATATATGCTTTTGGTTTAATAATCTTGTGAGTTATATATGAAACAAATGAATAGAATTGGAAATACTATTTTGTTTCATTTTTATATGCCTATATATGATTTCACCTTTAACAAGCTTATATTTTAATGAAATCATACTTTAGTGTTTTGAATATATTGCATAGAATATGCAATTTTATAAAAATATTGCATTTCTAGGTTATAGACTTCTAACAACATGTTATATCTTTTATCAAGTCTATACAATCATTTTCTTAAGGTTTCAAAATTGTTGTTAAGTCAAAATATCAAAATATCAATTTTCAGGTTTTCATGTTTTTTGAACATATTTGCAAAATAGATGATATTTTTCATTTGGGAAGTCCTTTTTCGAAACCAGTCATTGCTAGCATGTTTATTATCATTGTTCTACAATCATTCCCCAAAGTTTTATATTTTTTTGAATTTATTTGATATTTTTAACAGCGTTTTAAAATCAACAAATCAGGTTTTTCATGTGTCAGGATTTCGGTCGACCGCTCATATGTTCTTTCGTCACCATGCAGCAGAGAGTTTGTCGGTCGACCGGTCCGGTCGATCGAAAGCTCCATCGGTCGACCGCCGAAATTTTCGGTCGACCGACAATAGAGCCGTTGGCTCCTAACGGCTATTTCTGAGCTGATTTTTTTTGGGGCTTTGTTGTCATTTGTCTTGGGGTTTTTGTTGAGATATTGAGTGGGTATAAATACCCCATTGCTGATCTCTTTTGAAAAAACAACAAGAGAATGGTTTAAAAGATTTTAACAAGGGTTTAAACTTGTTTAGTGTTTGTTTAAGTTTGTTTTAAGAAGCTTTTAAGCATTTGAGTGTTTCGGTTTTGTGATTCAATTCTACAAGATCTTGAGAAGATCATCTATTGGTGTTTGGGCATTCAACTATTCTCCCTCCAACTCTTGATATATTGAGAAGTTTTCTAAACTCTATTTCTAGCTATTTTATATATTTGATTATCATTGTTATTTAGCTAGAACTACATTGAGTTTAGTTTTGATTTATATCTCTTTGTTCACACACAACCTTTTGAGCTTATTGTATTTACATTCATAGTATAATTTGGGGTTGTGGGTTTGTGACTAAGAGTTGTGCTTAATTGAGTTCTCACCTTGTTTTGAGAACAATCATTTGTTATATTTGTGCTTATTGTGAGAATCACTTTGTAATACACTTGTACACCGAGTGAGGAGTGTGTGGTGAGAGTCGGGGATCGTTCTAAGAGGAGTGGCGTCGGTTGACGTGCCTAGAGAGAGGTTGTAACCGAGCACTTGAGGGAGACATGGCTAGGTCCAACACTTAGTGGGTGTAGAGTGTGATTGCAAGAGTGTGAGTTGTAGAGTTTTCGGTTAGCTAGAAAACCGAGTGTGTAGAAGAAGTTCCGGCTTCCAAACCGGATTGTGTTAGTGGATTTCTCCCCGGGAGTGGGGAGCGGAGACATAGGATGGAAGGTCTGAACTCCGTTATCATATTGCTTGTTTGAGTGTGCTTTGACGTTCATTCATATTTATGTTCATATCTTATATCGCCATTGTCATTAGCTCATTATCTATATCATCCACTATCTTGTTTAGATTGTTTACCCCTTGTGTTAGTTTATATATATCCTTGCATATATATATTCATCATATAGGATATATCTCATTGTTCATATTGCTTATCCTAGCTTACATATCTTGTTGTATTTCATACTTGCTAGGATAACGTATTAATTAATTTTAATTGGCATTTAATCGGATTAGATTAGCATAAGACCCTAATCAACCCCCCCTAGGGTCCAACACTCTATACAACTGATTTTCTCCCCCTTTCACCTTGGTTACACCTCAATTTGGAAGGGAAGAAAAAATAATTTTTTCCCTTCCCTCTTTTACCTTCCCTTCTCCCCCACTACGTAGCCCAATTTGATTCCCAAGTAAGGTTAAAATCTATCATAACTTTCCTTGCCTCTCATTATCCTCAATCCAAACACACCTATTTGAAGGGCTGGTTATGTTTCAACTCATTATGAGAAACGTCACTGGTATGTGCCTATCACAACATCACGGGATTTTGCGATACTTTGGGGGACCTTATATCAAATTCAATGATTTAAAGGGCTGGTTTGAAATAAGTTAAGAATTTAGGAGGACCTTATAGCAATTTTAACTATTGAGGGACAAATATCGAACATTACAGGATTAAAGGACTCATACGGATAAAGCCCCGAAGTGATGCAAATAAAAAAAAATTGGTGGGCCTAATACTTTAGGGTTTATTTCATAACCCCCCAAAAAAAACAACAAAAAAAAACTTTGTATGGCATTGCACACAATCTGTAGTTTATGAAGACTAAACTGTATAATTAAAATAATACTTTAATTTGGTTAAAGAAATTTGGTTGAGAAGCTAACGCAAAGTTCTTTAAGTTAACTGTACATTAAATTACTTTTAACCGAGGGTCATTATGATTGATAGCGCGGGTGCTCCCCATTTACTTCTTGTTGGACCATACGAGGATTCTTAGGGAAGAAGGAACCTGCTTTTCCAATGACAATTAAGTGCTCCGTCCTTTTGAAAACGATGGACATTTCCGATAACAAATAAATGCTAGCTCCGTGCTTTTGAGAAGGATGAGCACCTAGGGGTGGCAGTTTTTGACCCGACCCATCAACCCGACCCGACCCGACCCGTTTAAATTGGGTATGGGTCAAGTTATATGGGTCGGGTCATATACGGGTCAACCCGAACTGACCCATTTATTAGATGGGTAAGTTAGGTTGACCCGCCTAACCCGTATAACACAAAGAGGCCAACCCGTATAAGCTTAGAAATTAGAACACCACCGCGATTGAAAAGTCGGGTCTCTCTTCGTCTCTCATAAACGAAACCCTAGTTCCCATCTGCGTGTGGCGGCGAGAGGCGAGCGGCAGCGAGGAGCGTGGGGCGGCGAGCGGCGAGCGGCGCGTATAAGCTTAGAAATTAGAACACCACCGCGATTGAAAAGTCGGGTCTCTCTTCGTCTCTCATAAACGAAACCCTAGTTCCCATCTGCGTGTGGCGGCGAGAGGCGAGCGGCAGCGAGGAGCGTGGGGCGGCGAGCGGCGAGCGGCGGAGAG
>NC_033799.1:40601455-40776331 GCF_001876935.1 Asparagus officinalis | reverse complement strand
GACCGCCACGGTCGACCGTCAAGCTGAATTCCTCACGGTCGACCGCCGCGGTCGACCGTCGAACTCTCTGGAGTTTCTCCTGTTGTTTTTGTTGCTCGCGCGTTTATCCCAATGGCTCTTTTGGTATAGAATTAGATTTCTGATTCTTAGGTTGTTTGGTCTTTTCCTTTGGGGTTTTTGCTGTTGCTTCCTCTTCCTATATAAACCCCCAAACCCCCTTCTATCTCAGTAACCAATGGGATGTTTTAAACAAGTTTATAAAAGTTTTAACAGGGGTTTAAGTTTAGTTTAAAGCTGTTTTGGTTGGTTCACAAGTGGAGGAGATCATCTACATTGTTTGAGCTTCCTTTTAATCTATCTCTCCATCTTGTTTTTCAGAGAAGAATTCCTAAACTCTATTTCATTGTTTGAGCTTCCTTTTAATCTATCTCTCCATCTTGTTTTTCAGAGAAGAATTCCTAAACTCTATTTCTAGCTATTTATTATTTTATTCATAATTTCTATATGCTAGATTTTATTTGAGTTTAGTTGTTTTATTTATTCTCATTGTTACATACACCCACATGAGCTTTTAGTATTTACATACATAGTATATTAGGGTTATGAGATATTGTAACATTGAGTTGAGCTTTAATTGAGTTCTCGCATTGTATTAGAGAACAAATCATTTGTTATTATATTGTGAGTATTGTAAGGTTTTCGGTGAGCTAGAAAACCGAGAGTGTGTTGTGAAGTTTTCGGTGAACTAGAAAACCGAGTGTGAGGAGTGGAAGTTGATCGGTGAACGTTAAAAACCGACATTGTGAGAGTGAGTGTATACGTTGATCGGTGAGCGTTGAAAACCGACATAGTGTGGTTGTAAACGTTATTCGGGTGTTCGTAGAAAAACCGGTCGTGATAGTGGATTTCTCCCCGGGAGTGGGGAGCGGAGACATAGGACGGAAGGTCCAAACTCCGTGATCATATTGCTTGTTTGAGTTTGGCTTAGCACATTTATATTTGTTCATCTTTATAGCCTTTCTCTCATTATTTATTTCATCCACTATATCATTTGTTTATGTTACCCTTGTGTTTGCATATCCTTACATATATCATATAGTATACCTCTTTGCTAGGATATATCACCTTGTGTATATTGCATATTCTTGTACTTAACTCTTTGTATATCTATCTTGCAAGAATATATTTGTTAATTAGTTTTAATTGGTATAAAATGAGATTAGATTAGCATAAGACCCTAATCACCCTCCCTCTAGGGTATAACAAGTCTACCATAGTGAAGACCTATCGACACAACTTGCAGAACGACCTTCTAGCACAAATGAGGGTCGCGGAATGCCATTCCTAGAGGCAACTAATCTCTCAAGGCGAACAGGCTCAAAAGATTATTGCTAAGATCAAAATTGAAGAACAAAGTAGGCAGGATCAACCTGAGCAATCGGACCAAACCCAATCTTATCAGTCAGAAGGGGAAGATACTACGGCCACTGAAGCCAATCCTCTTTAGTAGGATAGCAGGTCCCACAACTATAACATTAACAGTTATATCTGATAGTCCATTTTTTTCCAAATTACCCCTCTAATCCTTTTCAAGTAGGATGATGGGTCCACAAAAACTATCACGTTAACAGCTACCTCTGATAGTCCATTTCCTCTAAATTTTTTCACCAATCCTCTTCAAGTAGGATGATGGGTCCACCAAAACTATCACGTTAACAGTTACCCCTGATAGTCCATTTCCTCCAAATTCCCCCACTAATCCTCTTCAAGTAGGATGGCGGGTCCACCAAAACTATCATGTTAAAATTTACCTCTGATAGTCCATTTCCTTCAAATTCCCCCACCAATCCTCCTCAAGTAGGATGGCGGGTCCATCAAAACTATCACGTTAACAGTTACCTCTGATAGTCAAACTCGTCAGATAGTGGCCTACAAGGTAATATGTCATATCTACCCCTCTTTTTGTTCCCCTGCTAAGTCTTAATCAAGACAGGGGGTTGGTTACTTGGAATCTATTGGTTTAAAAGAAACGAATCTTTTACATCGTCGAGTTAACATTATACTTCTGACGGTCATCACCCCCATGGAGTATGAATTCAGTTTGCATCACTCCTAATTTGTCACGTTAACAATACATCTCTGACAATTAACTTATCAATCCTCTTCAATAGGATGATAAGTCCTTAAAATTGCTTAAATCAATCTTCCCCAGCAAGACGTTAAGTCTTCAAAATCTTGTTCAAATCACGAGTGCAAAACTCCTGTCACGTTAATATTACACCTCTGACAATCCACTTATCAATCCTCTTCAATAGGATGATAAGTCCACAAAATTGTTCCGATCATAACAAATTCTTGTCACGTTAATCCCATACCTCTGACAAAATCTACTTATCGACTCTCCCCAATAGAGCGATAGGTCGTAAAAATTACCCCGATCGTAATATTCTTCTTGTCACATTAATATCACACCTCTGACAAAATTAACTTATCGACTCTCTTCAATAGAGCGATAGGTCCACAAACCCGTCAAGTTAACATCACACCTCTGACGACACAATCCACTTATCGACTCTCCTTAATAGAGCGATAGGTCCACAAACCAGTCAAGTTAACATCACACCTCTGACAACCAAACCAACTTATCAACTCTCTTCGATAGAACGATAAGTCCATAAAATACTGTTAGGTTAACATCACACCTCTGACAAAATCAACTTATCGACTCTCTTTAATAGAGCGATAGGTCCACAAACCCATCAAGTTAACATCACACCTCTGGCACTTCTAACTTTCTTTCAGTATTTCAAGTGAAAACATAATAAATAAAGAAACAGCGACAAAGCATACGCCTGACACGCGTTGTCGGTTAGTCTTTTGCCACGAAAAAGATACCAGAATCCACTCTGGGGGACTTTATCTCGATCCCTAATTAGAGATAAGTCAACATCTAACACGCATAGCCGGTTAGTCTTTCTCCATGAAAACAACACCAGAATCCACGTCTGGGGGACTTTATCTCGATCCCTAAATAGAGATAAGTCTGCATCTAAACATGCTACCAGTTAGTCTTTTTCTGTAAAAAGAATAAAAGCCCACGTATTCAACATCATGGCAGGTCGTTATTAATAATGCCAAAATCCATGCCTTACACGCATGGGGGACTTTATCTCGATCACTAATCAGAGATAAGTCTACGCCTAATACACGTTGTCGGTTAGTCTTTTCCCATAAAAATGACAAAGTCTATATATTCAAAATCATAGCATCAAGTCTAAGAGAGTTCATTCTCTTAGCACAATGTTACATGTGAAACGGATTCAAATAATTCACATGCTAGCCCAACTCAACGGTAGTCGGTAAAGGATTATCAAATCCATTGATAGCTGAGGATTTGCCAAAAATCCTATGAATGTTTGCGGGCCCATCAACTGAATGGAGGTGAGCTGTGATGTGATGTTTGATAGCTTCTGCTCATGAATAGTTTGTACCATCGCTATAGTTTCTATTTGAAGCTCATCATCACACAGGTCCTGCGTGGAAAATCCCTTCAACCAAGATGCCTTCAAAGCGGGTGTAAAGAACAACTCCTTATGACAAGGAATCAACAGCTCCAAGATCAGAGTTGAGATCCAAAGTATTCCGAAAATTCATCTCAGTCAATCGCGAACTTTCGAAAACTTTGGAGGGGGTTTTGTAGACTGTCTAAAAATCACTGCAGATAGTTGATCCCCATCAAACACCGATAATAGAAGTTATAATTTGACGGCTTCCAAAAGGCTATAATTTAAATACTTTCACGTAGATTGATAAAGGTTACAATCTGACGATCTTTACAATAACTGATGAAAGCTCTGATCAACAGCTTTCATAATCAACAGCAAGTGTTACAACCTGACGACTCTCACATATCAAAGAGCTGAAGCAAAGATTACAAAACGACGATCTTTACAATGCTCTAACAAAAAGAGACTACAAATTAACGGTCTCCTCAAACCAAGACGCGGAAGTCCTCCCTACGTTTTAGCATCAAGACGCAGCGTCAATTCAACCGCGAACACAGCTCCTTATCAGCCATCACTGACATAGTTCAAGCCCACGGACGCAGCTCATGTTCGGTCGTAAATGCAACCTCCGAAAGCTGCCAAATGCAGCTTCCAACAAGCTGCCAATGTAGCTTCCAACAAGCTGCCAATGCAGCTTCCAAATTGCTGCAAACACAACTTCCAAATTGTTGCAAACGCAGCTTCCAAATGCTACAAACGCAGCTTCCAAATGCTGCAAACGAGCTTCCAGACGCTGCGTTTGGACGCAGAATTCACGTCAGAACGCGGATTTTATGTTTGACTCGTTCAAACACGAGCTGAACGGTTTCAAAACCGTTTCCCACGATCTGAGAGGATCACAACTCCACTCAGGAGTGATTTAAGGGGCGGTTACATCCCATTAGCCCTACAAAGGAGCGATTTTAGGGGCGGTTACACCCTCTAATCGCCTATAAATAGCTGAAAGATCAGCTTAGTTCAAGAGGAGAGGGGGGGATATCTTTGGATCTTTGAGAATTTTGGAGATCTAGAGACCGGCTTCTTCGGATCATCTTCTCGATAACAGATTCTTAGGGCTATCTTCGTGCTTGGCTTGTCTAACCAGTTATGGTTAAGATCAATCAACTCTTTTACAAGAGTTTAAACTCGCTCTGAGTTATCAACTCGTTCAGAGATCAATCAACTCTTTTACAAGAGTTTAAACTCGCTCTGAGTTATCAACTCGTTCAGAGTTTCAAACTTGTCACGCAAGTCCTCCACTGCGTCAAATCGTTGTTGGCCTTCTTATTTTGATGATGATTTACAAATAATTTACATCTAATATTGTTTGTCTAGTGTTTGTGTTTTATATTGATTCTAGGCAAACAATATGTTGGAGGATGGATGGAATAGAGCTTCAACGATGATATCCAAAGGAGGTTGGCGGAATGTCGGTGAAGCCTTGCTATTCAAAGTTCAAGATCCAAGTTAAAGCTTCATCCGCGAGATTACCTAGAAGAGCTTATTGAAGATCAAGATCTAGCTTCGGTAATTTAGTTTAGGAATTTATATTATGTGTGTTAGTACTTTAAGCTCAATCATATACACACATACACGTTTTGGTTTTTGTATATATATAGTTATATATATACATATATATTTTGGTTTGATAGTTTTCAAGTTTTACTATGAAACAATTGAATATAATTAGAAAACATATTTTTGTTTCATACTCATATGCATATATATGATTTCATCAATATCAATTTTAGTTAGTTAAATGAAATCATGTTTTAGTGCATTATATGTGTATTTTGATAAAATACTACATTCATTGTTTATAGACTTCATAACAATAGTTTACATCTTTCTTCAAGTCTATAAAGACAGAGAGTTGGTCGGTCGCCCGGTCCGGTCGACCGAAAGCTCCATCGGTCGACCGCACCGGTCGACCGACGATGGTCCAGGCTGATTCTTCGTATTTTTGCTCTCTGTCGGTCGACCGACTATATGACCGTTGCTTTTTTCAACGGCTATTTCCTGAGCTGTTTGCTGGATTGTTTTGTCATTTTGTTTGGGGTTTTTCTTGAGATCTTGAGTGGGTATAAATACCCAATTGCTGATCTCTTTTCAAGCAATCAAGTAAATGAAAAGAAGTTTTTTAAACAAGTTTTAAACAAGGGTTTAAGTGTGTTTAAGGGTCTGTTTTGTTTGTGAAGAAGTTTTCACAAGTGGAGGAGATCATCTTCTTGTTTGGGCTCCAATCTCCATCTCTCCATCTTGTCTTCCATTGAGAAGTTTTCTAAACTCTACTCTAGCTTTCATTTGTTATTTGTTAATTATCAATTCTATTAAAGCTAGTTTTATATTGAGTTTAGATTTGATTTCACTCATTGTTACACACACCCACTTTGAGCTTATTGTATTTGCATTCATAATATATTAGGGTTGTGAGAGTTGTAGCATTGAGTGTGAGCTTTTATTGTGTTCTCATCCATATTAGAGAACAATTTTATATTTGTTACATTGTGAGATTGTTAGGTTTTCGGTGAGCTAGAAACCGAGTGTGGTGTGAAAGTTTTCGGTGAACTAGAAAACCGATTGTGAGGAGTGACGTTGATCGGTGAGCGTTGAAAACCGATACTGTGAGGTGTAAACGTTGTTCGGGTGAACGTAGAAAACCCGGTTGTGATAGTGGAATTCTCCCCGTGAGTGGGGAGCGGAGACGTAGGACGGAAGGTCCGAACTCCGTGATCATATCGTGTGTTTGTGATTGCATTGGCGTTCTTATTCTTGTTTTCATATCTTATATCGCCTTTGTGTATTGTTCATCATATTACCCTATCACTTGTGTAGATTGTTTATTTTACCCTTCTGTTGTTTATATATCCTTGCATATATACATATTCATCACATAGGATATATCTCTTTGTTGTTCATATTACTTATCCTAGCTCATATACATTGTTGTATTTCATACTTGCAAGGATAACGTATTAATTAATTTTAATTGGCATTTAATCGGATTAGATTAGCATAAGACCCTAATCACCCCCCCCCCTTTAGGGTCCAACAATCGTGAGGAGAAGATATTGTTCCAGTGAAACAAGATGTTCGGATCGTCAACAAGAAGCAAACTTGACGCGAGCATTCGAGGGAGGCATCTCATCGCTACCGTGAAGAATCCAGACTTAAAAAAAGGGGAGAATTCAGATCAATTCTCCTCTCTTTTGTAGTCAGAATTCGAATTATAATTAAGATCGAGAGAATACAAATCAAATTTCTTTTATTTTATTTACTATAAATTTTCCACCAAACAGGAGGCATCGGAGCGAGGTGGCACTGTTTGGCGCCATGAAGGTTGCCTCGCAGGCTGCTTCGCAGCATACGGACGAGCTACACATTCGCATAAGGGTGTGACCCTAACGTTCTCGAAGTCAGATAAGGTTCGTCAATTGGTTGACAAGGTTCCACTAGCTCGACAAGGTTCGTCTGATTCACAAGATCAGATGAGGTTCGCTCGTCAAGCGAGGTTTGTCTGTTTGATGAGGTTCGCTCATTCGACGAGGTTTGTATGTCATACGAGGTTTGCCTGTTTGATGAGGTTTGCTCATTCGACGAGGTTCGTCTGTCATACGAGGTTCGCTTGTTTGACGAGGTTCGTTTTGTTGGCCCTATGGTTTTGATGATGATTTGTTAAATAATTTATAGCTAATCTATTTTCTAGTTTTTGTGGTTTGTTTTTTCTCTTTACAGGAAACACATGGCGATCAAGAGTTAAAGATTCAAGTTCATGTGTGCGCTTTCTCCTACGTATAAGAGAAGTTTACTTACATATATCGTATGACTATATTTAAGCTCAATATGTAAACATAACACAAGTATGACTTTTTCTATCATACAAATGATTTTTTATCAAACTTTGTTACAATAGTTTTTATTTCATGTTTACATCTCTCTCATACTTCATAATATATATATATAATGTATGCATGATATATATACACAAGTTTACAAGTCATAGTTCAATTTTTGTGTTCATGAAAAACAGGTTTTATTGACACTTTTCAAAAACAGTGAGTTTTCATAAATGAAAATTATATTTCCAAAAATTCCTTTTCAAACATGTTTATTTTATCATTTAAAAACTTTTCCCAAAGTTTTACTATTTTTGGAATTGATTTAATATTTTTATTGTATTTTTAAAGTCAGCCAAAAAACCTGTAAAAATCTCTGTGCCAGTTTGCGGTCGACCGCCATGGTCGACCGCCTACAGTTTAAAATCCCATTTTACCTTTTAATGGCTTGCGGTCGACCGTGGCGGTCGACCATGGCTCATCCAGAGACTTTCGCGGTCGACCGCCTGCTTTCAGAACAGTTCTCCTGCTTTTTGCTCTTCGCGGTCGACCGCCAGATTTTCATGGTCGACCACCGAATTGACCGTTGTGTTGCGACAGCTATTTTCTTATTTGATTCTCTAAGGGTATTTTGGTCTTTTCAATGTTGTTTGGCTGATGTCTTGAGTGGGTATAAATACCCCAGTGCCTTCCTCTTTCAAAACACCAAGAGTTTTTGTTTACAGTGAGTTTTATCAAAAGATTAATAGTGTTTAAGCTGGTTTTGTTGGTCTGTTTTAAAAGAAGTTTTCTACAGTAAGAAGAGGCTTTCAATTCCAACTGAGGATCTTATCCTCATCATCTTCTACAGTTCTTCCTGTTTATTGAGAAGTTTTCTAAACTCATTATCATATAGCTTGTTATTTCATTTTTATATCTTAGCTATATTATTTGAGTTACATATTTTCTATTCACTTTTATCACACACACTGTATTGAGCTTTAGCTATATTATTTGAGTTACATATTTTCTATTCACTTTTATCACACACACTGTATTGAGCTTATAATATTTCCATACAATATATTGTTGGGTATTCTATTCACTTTTATCACACACACTGTATTGAGCTTATAATATTTCCATACAATATATTGTTGGGTAGTGGTGTGTGATTTAGTGAGAATGAGCTTCATTGTGTTCTCATTTACTGTTTGCGGAGAAAGTTGCTATTTCCATTGTTATCGAATCTATTACAACTTTAGTCGTTACAATAAACTCGAATGAAATAAAAAGTCGATCTTTTTATAAGATCTCCTTACACAATGAAAATAAAAAAAAGTTTACAACTTTATCAAATAAACGCAGAGATCGTTCTTCGGTCTTCTACTTGCGTGGGTGTCTTTGCCTGTGCCGGGGTTTATCCGTGGACCACCGTCGATCAGATCTGATTGCTGAAAAATTAGGCAGAGCTTCGTCTATCCGCGAAGGGATCGAGAAAACTGTAGCACCTATCTCGATAAAAGCAAGATATTTGCTCTTCTTAGTATTACCACAACGGGATAATACTAAGGATTGGGTACGGGTGATGTAGATCTGACGAATCTCCCTCTCTTGCGTTGAAGAACTGGATCCGATCTCTCCTTCTCCTCTCTAAAATCCGTGCACCTTCAGTCTTCAATCCGGCAGGGCTTCGCCGAGGCACGAGAATTCCAGCTCTCAAAAAATGAGGCCTAAGGCTTGTATTTATAGGCATGAGGGGTTGCGGAGCGGTTAAAACGGGCTACGAGACACCTTAGGGTGTCTCGTTGGTCCGAGACACTCCGTTGAGGTGCATTCGTCCGCTTCCGCTGTAAATTCTTCGTCCGAACTCGGATTTTAGTGATTCGAGGTGCGTTGGAAGTCTGACGAAGAGTTCTATCAGCTCCAATGGTTGTATTATCTGTAGAATGAATGGGAAACGAAGGGCATTGTTCCCTTTGTAAACATTGCGGGGCTCCCGATTAGCCCGCACCTTCGTTATTCCGGAATTCTGTCAGCTCACGTAGTTCGTCGGTTCACTTCAAGCGTTCACCGACGTCAATCGAACTTCTGTGAACCGGATAGTGACGTTCATCATTATTCCTTAACACTGAGCTGTTCGTAGAGACCTATAAGCAATTTTCGACGCCTACAGATACCCCCTCCAAAGCGTTCCGGACTCGTTTCTTTTATAGAAGAGGCTGGAATACTTTGGATGTGATTGGTCTAGCCTTCAGTCGGCGTAAAGGACCTGTAGTTAGCTTCAACTCTTGACTCCTTCGATTTCCGGTCTATCGAATGCTTTGACGAATAGCCGAAGTTCTTCCGGCGCTGCGTTTATCGCTTGGCCGTCGTCGGAGTCTCGAGTCTACAGCTGATGAATTGAGTTTGGCTCGTGTCATTGAGTTGACTTTGAACTACCTCCATCGCATTGTGTTAACTTAGGGTTTCAGATCACCGTATGTTGACTTTTTATCGCAACGCGTTGACTGGCGTTGACCTAGAGTTACGCGTTGACCGGCGTTGACCTAGGGTTACGCGTTGACCGGCGTTAACCCTAGGGTTTCGAACGTCGAATGTTGGCTTTTTGTTCGCAACGCGTTGACCCTAGCGTTTCGAGCGTCGAACTTTGACTTTTTGGTCGCGACGCGTTGACTGCCGTTGATTGGCGTTGACCTAGGGTTACGCGTTGACCGGCATTGACCCTAGGGTTTTACATTTCGAACGTTGACACAGTTTATACTCGTACGTTTACTGGAGTATACACAGTTTAAGCTCTTAAGGTATTGGAGCACAGCGGTCCCAAGTGTCGGGGTTGCAGGACCAACTGTTAAAGCTGATTCATCTGCATTTGTGGATCTTATTTTAATTTTGTTGGATAATCGAGCCACGAGACCAACTAGCAGATCTGATGCATCAATGACTCGCACTTATAGAATTTTTGGCAAATTCTCAGCCATCAACGGGTTTGATGAGCCTTTACCGACTACCGTTTGAGTCGGGCTAGTATGCAGATTGTTTAGATCCGTTCTGCACATAACGTTGTGCTAAAAGAGTTAACTCTTTTAGTGCTACGACATTGAATAAGTAGACTTCGTCTTTCTCACGGGAATAGACTACCCGGTAACGCGTGTTAGGCGCTGACTTATCCTTACTTAGGATTTAGGATAAAAATCCCCAGACTCGGATTCTGGTGTCTTCTTCAATCGGTAAAAGACTAAACCGACAACGCGTGTTAGGCGTTGACTTATCCCTGCTTAGGCTTCGAGATAAACTTCTCCGTGCGTGTGAAGCACGGATTTTGGCGTTATTAATAACAACCTGCCACAATATTGAATATGTGGGCTTTTGTCCTTTTTACGGTCAAAGACTAACCGGCAATGCGTGTTAGACATAGACTTTGGGATTTTTGGCAAACCCCCAGCCATCAACGGGTTTGACTTGCCTTTACCGATTACCGTTTGAATCGGACTAGCATGTGAATTATTAAAACCCGTTTCACATGTAACGTTGTGCTAAGAGAATTGCTTCTCTTAGACTTAATGCTATGATTTTGAATACATAGACTTCGCCATTTCTTACGGGAATATAGCATCCGGCAACGCGTATTAGGCGTTGACTCATCCCTACTTAGGATTTGGGATGAAAGTCCCCAGAATTATACTCTAGTGTCTTTTTCAATTGGTGAAAGACTAAACCGGCAACGCGTATTAGGCGTTGACTCGTCCCTACTTAGGCTTCGGGATAAAATTCCCCAGACTGGATTCTGGTGTCTTTTTCAATCGGTGAAAGACTAAACCGGCAACGCGTGTTAGGCGTAGGCTTATCTCTATTTAGGAGTTGAGATAAAATTCCCCGTGCACAAAGTGCACGGATTGGAAGTTGGGAATTGTGTCTTTTCTCAGGGTAAAGACGGACTGGAAAATGGAAGAGGAAGAATTTTATATTCTATCTCCCGGCACTGAAGAGGAAGAATTTTATATTCTATCTCCAGTTGGAAAGGAAACTCAAGGTGGGATCTCCACCCTCAGAATCCGAAATGATGAAACTAAGAGTGGGATCTCCACTCCGAGAATCGGAAAGATTCAAACGACCCTAACTTTTATAGGATTGGTCATTCGATCCAAAAAGAGTCCCTCATTTATTGAGGAGAAAGCCCAATTTCGACCCTAACTTTTATAGGTTTGGTGGAAAAAGGAAAAGATGGAAGTCTTTCGTTTATCGAAAAGGATAACTCAATCTTAGTCCTAACTATCTGCAGGTTTGACTAAGTAAAGTTGGAGACAATCCTAACTTTTATAGGTTTGATTGCTCAATTGAAAGTGGACCTCTCGTTCATGAAAGGAATCGAGAGGAGAATCTGGTTGTGGCCCTAACTTTTATAGGTTTGACCAAGGAAGCAGTGGAAGTGGGAGGTTTGAGATGATCTTACCTTTTACAGGCTTGATCGTTCAATTTGAAAGTGGACCTCTCGTTCATGGAAGGAATCGAGAGGGGACTTTGGTTGTGGTCCTAACTATAGGAAGGTTTGACCAGGTAGACAGTGAGAGTGGGAGTACAAATCACAGTGGGGGTTTAGTGTTTATCACTTTGTTCGTAATTATTGGGTTATCCCTAAGAAAATTACATATAGCGTTCTTCTGGGAACTTCCCATTACATGAATCATCCACCCCCAGCTTCTTTCTTGGAACTGGGTCTGACTTTGTACTCCGTTACATGTCCGGGTTATCCTTAAGAATATTAGCGTAAAATTCTCCAGGAACTTCCCGTCAACGGTAGGAAACAGTTTAGACTCATATACCTATTGGAGTATCAGGGAACAGTTTAACCTCATATACCGATTAGAGGATTAAGAAGCAGTTTATACTCTTATACTTGTCGGGTATTAAGAAGCAGTTTATACTCTTATACTTGTCAGAGTGTTAAGAAGCAGTTTATACTCTTATACTTGTCGGAGTCTTAAGAAGCAGTTTATACTCTTATACTTGTCGGAGTCTTGTTTCGACTTAATTGAGCGATATAACGCCGGCTTCAACCAAGGTCTGAATGCTATTCTTAAGAGCAAAGCAATCCTTGGTGGGATGAACGACCCTCCTGTGGTATGCACAGTACTTCGGATCTGTAGTATTGTCAGCTTCCTCCTGATTCGTGATGGGTGGCAACTTGATCTTGTCATTTTCAAGAAGGGTCTCGAAGATGGCTGGAACGTCCTCGTCCTTGAATGAGTACTCTTTTTGGAGCCTCGGATCTGAATTCTTCTGTTGTCTTCGGAGCTGTTGTTGTGACGTTTGATTAACGTCAACAACTGTTGTAGGTGCTTTCCCTTCATCATGGGACACAAGACTCGAATTCAGAGGGTTGACCATCGGTTGGTTTCTTTCGACCTTCCTCCTTCTGAGGAAGCGTTCGGCCTGTTCTCCGCGCACCTTCAACTCTTTCCAGGTATTGAGCGGCTCTACTCACATAGCAAGACGAATTCCTCCGTGACGGGATCCTTGCAGTTCATTGCCTGATTGCGGAAGCGTTTGATAAAGGTATCCACCGACTCTCCGTCTTTTTGTTTCTCATCGAAGAGTGTTCTGATCGACACTTCGGCGTCATCATCGAAGAAATGAGCGAGGAACATGCTCTCCAGGTCCTCCCAGCTGTTGATGCTTCCGGGCTTGAGACGGAGGTACCAATCGAAAGCAGGCCCGCGAAGGGTGCCAACGAATGACCGAACCATCAAAAGGCTCGTTGCCAGAGATCACCCCCAAGTGGGACTTGAAATAAATCAGATGCTGAGTGGGGGAACCCTTCCCGTCGAATGGCGTGAAGTTGATCAGGTTGAACTTCGCCGGATACGGAATCGATTCCCATTCGATGATTTCGTCCACTTCCGGATCGCTGTCAACTGCGGCGTTCTGGGTGCGACGGCTGGATTTAACTAGCTGATTTGACAAAGCTCGGATTTGTTGGTCGTGCATTTGTCTCATCTCCTGCATAGCCATTTCCATTTCGATTTTGAATGCTTCTTTCTGCTTGGCTAGAGCATCTTCAATGATTTTGGCTATTTGCTCGGTGTTGACCATGAACACTTCTCGAGCTTGCCCTATGCTAGACGTTGTATCGTCGGAGGCGAGTGCGGAATAAGAATCTGAGAGTTCGTCATCGGAATGGATTCCTTCATGGATCCCCTGGTAATCGTTATATCCGACGGCTTCTAGCTGAAGCTGAGCTATTCCCGGATTGATTCTTCTTCCTGGAGAGAAACCAGGGTTGGAACCACTTGAAACAATCAGAGATTTTCCCTTATCAACCATATTGATGGTAACCTCTGGGAATTCATCATCTCGAACAACCGATCTTCTTTGGTGGAAACGCCTCGATTTGGGCTTCGTTATTCCATCGGAGATTCTCTCGAATATCGAGACCCTTTGTGGAGCGGTCTTGGGGTAGCTACACGTTGATAATACTGCCCTGATAATTTTGATACACGGACAGTGAGAGTCCGCTTCCCGGGTACTTCTCTTTCGAGATTTATTCATACCCCCAGCCTGATAGTACAACTCATCGACGTTGCGGTCGGAGTAACTTATCGGCTGCTCACATGGATTCTCAGGTATAACACGTTCGTCTGTCTGACGTGTTTTCTTCTGAGTAAACATTGCCTTGTTGGCGTCTGCAAGAGTCGCACATTTGGAATCACACCTTTGTGAGGGTAAAACCTTAACGGGCTCCTGATTTTCTGTACGCACCGCCAAGCGGGCCGTTGCAGAAATCAATTCGTTAGGAGGTCGCGTACGACCCCAAGTCCGGATGTTGGCTCGAAGCTCCTTCAACGATCTCCAGCTTTCCTTAACAAGCGCTTTTCCTCGATTCTCGGGTAGGGCACCGATACGATCCTTCAGAGGAATCCTGAACTTGGGGAAATCCACGCTGCGGTAGGGCTTTACCGGAGGGTCGGGATCTGAAGTTGACGAAGGCCGGAGAGCAACGTCGCCTGCTTTTGTCTTAGGCGCTGATTTGGCTTTTGGCACCCAAACTTGTTTGGATCTCGGCGATCTCCTAACTGCCTCTTCCTTTTGCGTTTCTTGTGCTTTTCGCACAAGGGTCCGGGCATGCGCAAGCAAGGTGCGACGCTTCTGGATTCGCTCCTCAAGAGTAGAGCGGGTTCTCTGGACACGAACCCATCCGTTAATTGGAAATCGAGAGGAGGATTCCGATGCTGGTCGTAGCGACAGATTAGCCACTTGGCGCTTTCTGAGCTCCAGATCTGCTTGGTAATGGAGACCATCCATCTGATCCAAAGCCTTGGCGAATTGGCGCGCGAGGCGTTGTCGTTTCCTTTGACGTGCTCTCTTTGATAGAGTTGGCGCGCCTTCAGCAGTCGACTCCTTAATCGTGAAGGAGTTCAGATCTGCAAATTTGGCTTCATTGAACGCCGGTGGATCATTGCAAGGTGCAACAGCAACAGCGGCAGAGAGATCGTCTTCTTGGATCTTCAGATCTGAAGACCAGCAGATCTTTCTGGAGGAGGAGGCACTCCTGCACTTGCCAGGAGAGGCGGATCTGGAGGAGGAGGAGGAGACATACTCCTCGAACTTCTGCTGGTCGAACTCGTATTCGACCTCTTCGAGCACCGGGATCTTGATCGTCGGCTGCGGCACGACAGCTTCGGCAGCGAAGCTGTTGGCTCCCACTGTGGTCGCCAGTTTGTTTTCGGTAAAAGTTGCCTTCATTACTGAACTCATTATAATATTAGTGTTTACAAAGAATTCAGATCTTAATCAAAAGAAAAGAAGAAAAAATTACAACTTTCTCGAAAACAAACACAATATCCGTTCGTCGTCTCTTGCTCGCGTGGGTCTTTAGCCTATGACGGGGATGTGGGTGATGTAGAGATCTGACGAATCTCCCTCTCTTGCGTTGAAGAACTGGATCCGATCTCTCCTCCTCCTCTCTAAAATCCGTGCACCTTCAGTCTTCAATCCGGCAGGGCTTCGCAGAGGCACGAGAATTCCAGCTTTCAAAAAATAAGGCCTAAGGCTTGTATTTATAGGCATGAGGGGTTGCGGAGCGGTTAAAACGGGCTAAAGGCCCAAATCTGCCTTGGGGGGTGTCTCACATTGGCCGAGACACTCCGTTAAGGTGCATTCGTCCGCTTCCGCTGTAAATTCTTCGTCCGAACTCGGATTTTAGTGATTCGAAGTGCGTTGGAAGTCTGACGAAGAGTTCTATCAGCTCCAATGGTTGGATTATCTATAGAATGAATGGGAAACGAAGGGCATTGTTCCCTTTGTAAACATTGCGGGGCTCCCGATTAGCCCGCACCTACGTTATTCCGGAATTCTGTCAGCTCACGTAGTTCGTCGGTTCACTTCAAGCGTTCACCGACGTCAATCGAACTCCTGTGAACCGGATAGTGACGTTCATCGTCATTCCTTAATACTGAGCTGTTCGTAGAGACCTATAGGAAATTTTCGACGCCTACATTTACTATCGAGAATAAATCATTGTATTTAAACCCTTATTGTGAGTATCACTTGTAATACACTTGTACACCGAGAGAAGTGTGAGGCGTGAGACGGGGTTGAATCCAATAGGAGTGGCGTCGGTTGACAAACCTAGGGAGAGGTTGTATCCGAGCACTTGAGGAGGAGGACACGGGCTAGAATCCTACACTTAGTGTATAAAGTGTGATTGCATAGTGTTTGTTGTGTGAGAGTTTTCGATAAACTTGTAAACCGGGTGTGTAGAAGTTCCGGCTTCCAAACCGGATTATAATAGTGGAGATCTCCTCGAGGTGAGGAGTGGGGACGTAGGTCGTGGGGACCGAACCTCGTAAACATATCGTGTGTTTGTGTTTGCTTAGCGTATATTTTATTTGTGCTTATTTTTCACATTATTGTTCATATCTATCTCATGTATTTCTTGCAAGAACAAATTAATCAATATAATTTTAATTGGCATATAATCGGGATTAGATTAGCATAAGACCCTAATCACCCCCTCTCTAGGGTCTAACACGTTTGTCAAATGAGGTTCGTCTGATTTGCTGAGACGTGACCCTCGTGTTACGTAGCAACACGTCCATTGGTTGCCTCATATTCAGGAGTTACTGCATGCAGCAGTTACAACAGCATTTAGAGAAATTTAATGCATGATGTTACAATCTTAATTGACATTGAGAGTTGTAACAGTCACATTAATTGCAAGTGACTCTTGAGCTGACCTTAGAAGCGTATAAATAGCGCCCTTGGGCACCTCTTGAAAAATACAGGCGAGCTTGGAAAACGAACGTCGGATCGACGTTGTTGCTGTTGTTGTGCTGCTGCTGCAGAAACTATGCCCGTAGGAATTTACCCTTAAACCGAAAGGTTTTGAACCGAAAGGTTCTGAGATCGAGGAGATCTTTGCTTTGACCGAAAGGTCTTATAGAGCGAGGAGATCTTGACAGCACTGGGTTGGTGCACACCAGAATATTGTGCTACTGTTCCTGAAAGCAGTTTAGTCTTGGGATCCTTACACCGGAGTAGGCCAAATATTGCTTTAAGCACAACGTTTCACAAACGCACAGCAGTTAACTTGAAAAAGTTTAAAATTACAGCACATCATCTTTTATTGTTTTATTCCAGATTTAACCACAATTTCCAACAATGCATTGCATGTGAACAAAAAAAATATTGCCCATATCTTCATGTTCATTTTCCTTTTAATTGATATATAAGGTGCTTTGCACCGCGACAGAGAGCATTCTAGAAGATATTATGTCTATGGCATTTGGGACAACCTCTAAAACCTTACCATCCAAAATTAGTAGCCCCAAAACTTCCTACCGAAATGAGGATGACAGCTTGATGGAATATGGAATGTCACCGTATCTTTCAGTGGATTATAATGCATGCAGATCAATTATGTGTATCTGGCAAGATTTTTTAGGGTTAGATATATTTGGCATACTAGAATGATGACGAAACAGAAATATGAAGAGGATCAGGACAGGACAAAAATTGAACCTCAAAGTTTTTAAACTGTCCAAGTGAAACAGAAATATGAAGAGGATCAGGACAGGACAAAAATTGAACCTCAAAGTTTTTAAACTGTCCAAGTATTTTCAGGTGTTGAATTATAATTAGGACGGGAGGAGAGGGGAACGGGAGAGGAGGAGGAGGAGGAAGTATTTTCAGGTGTTGAATTATAATTAGGACGGGAGGAGAGGGGAACGGGAGAGGAGGAGGAGGAGGAGGACGACGCCGACGAGGAGGAAGAGGAGGAGAGAGAGAGGGAGGGGATGTATTTTTTAGATAACTTGAGGTATAGATTTAATAATTTTGAAAGGTTAGGGGGTAGAATAAATTTTCCTGCCAGAATTTCAAGGAAAAGTGCCTTATTGACAAAAAAGACGAGAATTAATGTTTTATTATCGCCGGATTTTAAAAAAATACCAAACTGGCAAAAACATTCGTATAAATATACCAATTTGGTGTTTAGCCATATGAAAAGTCAGTAGTCTAGCGGCCATAAAGTTTAAATCATTTTAATGCACTAATAAAATGGGAGAAATATAATAATGAAAGCAATTCCTTGTCTTATGAATTGCCAGAAGCAAGTCCAGGGAAAAGGGAAAAGCTCTACTTTGTTTGGTGATAGGTAGAAAGAAAATCCAATTCACCAGCAAAGGGCCGGGTCACCCAAGGACTTGATACAACTATATGAATCCAGGTTAATTCATTTCTCAATGAGCATAAAGAAGAAAATAGGAAAAAGAAACGCTTTTTTTAAACAACCATTACATTTAACTTCTTACCCTCCTGGGTCTAAGTAGTATGCTTTGTTGATCATTTTAATTGGTGGTCTTCTTTCTTTACTATTTCTCTCCGGAGGAGCTAAACATGAGCTTGACATGAGGTGAAGTATACTGGAGATCGTGGGTGAAAATATGCTATAGAGGTATGCCATTTTAGACATTTGAATTGGTAATCTTGTTTCATTTCTATTTCTCTTCCGAAATGCACTATTTTTTGCAATGAGTGAAAGGCTAGTTAGGCTTGACTCATTGGTAGGTCAGGTATACATGAGACCAGTCCATATTTTACTGTATTGTGGTTTGTTGTTCTCATATAGTACCAAAAAGTTGATTAAAAAAAATTGCACTTCTTTTTTGAAGGATTCCACATTTCTGTACATAGGTCGATTACGAGAAGGATTTGGAGTTGGGATTATCCCGTGCACGACCAGTTGAGGCTTCTTGCATTTGCTTATTCATAGTTTAGAAAAAATGGTTGTATAATTTAAACATGTATGTATTTCACTACTCAAGTACCTGTGTACATAACCTTTTTGTAGCTCCCTGTCACCGTTGGCGTAATGCTGACTTATGTTTTTGGCATGTTTCTCCCTTGGATGGTGCTTGCTACTGTAAGTAAAATTGTAAAACTCTTAAAACCTCAATGCTTAGTTACACGAGTTTGTTTCACTAACTCATTAGTTTTAGTGTGATAAGTTAAAAATGATAAATGATGGAAGGGATTCAAGGATCCAACATAAACGTACAAGGGAAGAATTTGAGAGTAGGTTCTCTCTTGGATTTCTTTTTCTTTTTTAGGGCATATTTAACTCCCATTATTTTGTTATTCATTTTAGGATGCACACTTATAGTTGTGATTTGCCTTTGTAGTAGATATTATTTATGTTTTAGAGCGTATTTTATTTCATGGACTAATTGATGCTAAATTATTTAATGTAGGATCCAATAAGTTCTCCGAGACGTGAGTTGGAAGCATATGACAAAAAGGAGAAGAATTTGAAGGATAAATAGACGATTCTTGTTATGGTTTCTTTTAGTAGTTTATGTTGTGCTAATTTAGTTTGTTGTAGAAAATCATGGTTATCTACCACCTATAGTACGTTGTTGTTTTAAATGAAGACTTATAGTGTAGGCTAGAGCTTCTTATGTGGATTGTTCGCTATAATCTTTTGTGTCGTCAAGTCTTTTATCATGGCTAATTTTTAAAGTAGTACTCTTGTTATTTGGGAGATTGAAGGTCAATGTGGTAGTGGATAAAACCATGAAAAAAATGCTATTATAATGAATATTTTGGACATTATTACTATTGTTTGTATTCTCTCGTATCGATTCATGAAGGATGAGATGTTTTCATGAGTATTTATAATTGCTATCGAGGTGATCAGTTTTTGTTTTGAATCACTTCTCAAGTTTTATTTGTGTGACAAGTCTTTCTTCCTATTAAAAAGGCTCGGGCTAAGTAGCATGATACTCAGATATGTTAACTATGTGTATATGTCATAAATTATTCGCAGAATGGTCCTCCTTATTTCTAAAATCCAAGTTCATGTATAATAAATTTTATCCAAACATTATATTTCAAATCCTTGTATTTTGTAAAGACATCCAAACAAAAGATTCTATCAAATCATGGATTTCAAATCCTAGTCCTTTGATTTTAAATCAACATTTTAAATCCAAATCTTAGTTCCCAAATGCAGCCAAAGAAATTTGAAGAGGGAGAATGGTTTGGACCTAAAAGTATAGAGAATGTGGACGAAAGGAATTTATATGTAATGAGTGGTCCTTGATGCAAAATTACCAATACTACCGATTTCCCCTTTTGATTCCATTCTGCTAAAAATAATGGGAATATTCTTTTTTATTAAGCCTTTGGACCATTTACATCACAGCACGTGGAAAAGAATGCCATGTGTCATCCATCTAGAGGGGAACAGTTAAACAACCCTCCTCTCTCGGTGATCGAAGACAACACCACACGTGGACGGTGCTTTTACAGGCGGATGAGGCAGTGGTGCTCGTTGCCTAGTACAACTAGACAGCTAGCGAAGTTGCCGATGGTCACCGCACTCTTGGTGAACGATCCAAGAGTCGTGAGGTGCGGTTCGAAGGATGCAACTGCAGCAGTGGGAGAGGTCATCCGCGATATCAACGACGATGAAGAAGGTGATGGTGGAGGAGGTGATGATGGCGATGAGGAGGTGGCAATGATGGTGGTGATGATGTGGCGATGAAGTTGTTGATGATGACGATGATGGTGGCAGTGATGGTGACGTGGTGTTCATGATGATGACACCGGTGGCAAAGGTGGTGATGAGGCAGCGGTGATGGAGATGATGAGGCGGAGGTGGAGATGAAGTTCACATCTGTGCACGGTGATCAATTGGGAGAAATGACAAGTTTACTGAAGTTTGGTCAATACGACTATGGGCAACTGTTAACTGTGTTGAGCTAGTATGATGATGCCAAAGTCTAAATTCCTTTTAGATCGTATCGACGGTAAACCCTACAACTGTAGGGAACAACATTAATTAGTGTCGATAACACTGAAGGTGGGTAGAGCTACAAATATTAACGACAAGCCCTTAAAAGAGAAATGTTGTACAAAACATGTTTTGAATAAATATGATGATTAAATAACAATATTTAAGTACAATATGTGCGTTAGTTTGTACATTGTACATATTGTGAGTGGGGGCCACTAGACGCATGTGCTGCCCACAAACAATAGCCAGCATGCCAACCCACGTGCGTGAAGAGACGTGCATGAAGAATTCAGCAACCGCGTGAATAAGTCTCTGTGGGGGCCACCTCGTTTATGTGTGAAGAGATCAGGGAAGTGAATCTCTCGTACAGGCCCACCGTCTCTGTGGGGGCCACCTCGTTTATGTGTGAAGAGATCAGGGAAGTGAATCTCTCGTACAGGCCCACCTGATATAAACTATATAAGGTTTTTCCTAGGGTTTTGTGTGATTGGGCGCAAGATTAGAAAATGGTGCGGCTGATTTGCGTGCAGGCACCGGTGAACAAGAGCAAAGCGGCGGCTGCAGAGAACAGGCGCAATCAAAGGTGATTCTTTGGGGCTGCGTGCAAGGGTTTGTTGTGTGCGGCTACAGAAAGAAAAAGAGCTTTTGTTTTGCTGTTTTGAGAGAGCCTTTGTGTGAGGGGTTTGAGAGTATATGTTTGAGGGTTTAGATTGAGTGATTGTAAACCCTAGTTGTATTTTCTCCCTCTAATAGTAGATCTCCCCCCTCCTTGCCCCGTGGGCGTAGGCAGTTTACCGAACCACGTAAAAATTGATTGTTTGAGTTTGTGGCCATTGTAATAGCTTGTAGGATCCCTCGACAGGTCAGTCCTAGAACTGATGAGAGGAAGAGCCGATATCTCACTTGGTTGAGATATCCGCTTCAGATTCTTGTTTCCTTGGTGAGACGGGAATTCTTATCGATCTTTCTCTATTATTGTGCACCAGAAACTCTGCCGAAATTTTCGCTGCGCACAACAAGCAGAGTTTGAATATCCACTCTATGAAGATAGATGTGGAGAAATTTAATGGCACAAACAACTTTGGATTATGGAGATGCGAGGTTTTGGATGCGCTGAACGCGCAGAATTTGGAGGATACCTTGGAGTTAGATGGCAAGCCAGATGAGATTGAAGAGAAGGTTTGGAAAAAGATGAATCGAACGGCGTGTGGTGTGATTAGGTCTTGTTTGACTCAAGATCTAAAATATGATGTGATGAATGAGACTTCTGCGAAGAAGATTTGGGAGATTCTCGAAAGCAAGTATTTGACCAAGAGTGTGGAAAATCGCTTGCATTTGAAGATGAGGCTTTATCGTTTCCAATTGAAGAAGGGAACCTCCATTAGAGATCACATGAACCACTACACAAAACTTCTTGCGGATTTGGCGAACGTGGATGTTATAATTGAAGATGAGGACAAGGCGTTATTGCTATTGAGTTCCTTGCTCGATGAGGAATATGAGACCTTCGTCCTTACTCTTATTAATGGGAAGGCAACCCTTTCGTATAGTGAGGTCACCGCTGCACTTGTGAATTATCAGCTTCGAAAGAAGGATAAGGAGGCTTCAGTTGAGTCGGTAGCGGAGGCGTTGGTCGCAAGAGGGAAGGGTCCAAACCGAAAGAATTGGAAGTCACAGTCTAGAGTAGGAAAAGATCAGTGTGCTTGGTGCAAGGAGACTGGTCATTGGAAGAAAGACTGCCCAAAGCTCGACGAATGGATGAAGAATAAGCAGAAGGGAAAAGGGAAGCAACCATCATCAGAAGCAAACATCGTATCGGATGGTAATAATTCTGACTCTTCTATTTATTCGCTTTCTATCAGTCCTACAGATAGCTATTCGGAGGAATCTGAATGGATGTTGGATAGTGGTGCGACCTATCATGTGTGCCCTAGAAGGGAATGGTTCTCCAGTTTTGAGAAGCTGGTGGATAGTGGTGTGGTGTACATGGCTGATAACCGTGCATGCCAGATCCTTGGGATAGGAAGAATTCGCATAAAGATGTTTGACGGGACTGTTAGAGAGTTAAACGATGTGAGATATGTTCCTTCTTTGAGGAAGAACTTGATCTCGATTGGAGCTTTGGTTGGAGAGGGTCTGAAGGTTCGTGTTGAGGACATGGTTCTCGAGATTGCGAGAGACTCTCGTATTTTGATGAAGGGCGTCAGGAGAAATAACCTGTATTACTTGACTGGAGGTATAGTGACAGGTGGAGAGCTGGCGACTTCTGTTGATTCGACTAGACTGCGGCATTTGGGGCTTGGCCATTCCAGTATTGATTCCTCGCATAGATTGAAAGAGGGTGCAAAGACCTGCAGTTTGAAGTCCAGTGAACATGTTGATGTGAGCAAGAAGACCGAGGTGAAGTGTGGCACCTCTATTCACCGTGCTAATGGTCGTTCTGGAGGAGTTCACGTGGATGTTTGGGGGCCTTCCAAAGGGGCATCATTGGGAGGTAATAGGCAATTGGTTTCCTTTGTTAGTGACTGTTCTAGGCGTGTTTGGGTTGCAACCAAATCCCCTTTGGAGAAAGTCCTAGTAGTTTCCAACAGATTGAAGAAGTGTGTAATAGACAGAAAGGTGAAGGTACTCCATTCTGGTGGGAGGTACAAGATGGACCTATTTCTGTATTGGAACCGAGCTCACGGCATTTCGAGACACTTCGTTGGAAAAGAAATCTTGGGGCAACTAAATAGGGTGACAAATTTGGAGAACCGTGCCTTACTGGAGGAGGATCGGTGTTTGTGGTCGAGGAATGGTTTGCAGAAGAGTTTCTGGACAGAGGCTTCGACATATTTGGGTCATCCTATTAAAGAGTTGTCAACTGCTGTGATTGGAGGTAAAACTCTATTAGAAGATAGGTCTGGTAGTGTCACTTTGGTTGAGGCTTCGATAAGGAAGCAAATTGACTCTCAGCAGGTGGAGAGTTTTGGACAGACCTTAGAGGTATCGCAGCGGGTGGAGACTGATGCTACTCCACATTAGGTAGGGATTTTCTCACATACTCCAGGTCATTCTGTATTGGTTGGGATTCCAGCTGAGGTGACATGGCGTGGAAGTCATTTAGATTTGGGTGCAGATGATGAGTTGGGTTTTGATTCGAGTGCAGCTGATAGATACAGTTTGGATATGGCCAGTGGTTCACCTCAGGTGGAGGTGTTTGAGGCCATTGGAGGTGCTATCAGCCGCAGAATTGATGATATTGGAGAAGGGTTGCGAACTCTTCTATTGGATTGAGGTCGTTTGCGACCATTTGGGTGAACTACGTTCGGCTTGCTTCCTTGGGCAAGAGGATACGTAGGCAGTCTTTATGATGCAGCCAGGTTAAATTTTGATGGGAGTGAGATTGATTTGGTGAGTTGATACTGACATTTGGAGAGTGTTTGCATTCTCATTTGGGTTCTCGACTTGTTATGGATTGAGTCCGTTGTTGTGAATTGTTTCACGGTGTACTGGACACAACAAGTGAGACATTTGGTTTGGTCGGTGTCGGCTCAGTTTTGGGAAAACTTCACCGAGGTGGAGAATTGTGAGTGGGGGGCACTAGACGCATGTGCTGCCCACAAACAATAGCCAGCATGCCAACCCACGTGCGTGAAGAGACGTGCATGAAGAATTCAGCAACCGCGTGAATAAGTCTCTGTGGGGGCCACCTCGTTTATGTGTGAAGAGATCAGGGAAGTGAATCTCTCGTACAGGCCCACCGTCTCTGTGGGGGCCACCTCGTTTATGTGTGAAGAGATCAGGGAAGTGAATCTCTCGTACAGGCCCACCCGATATAAACTATATAAGGTTTTTCCTAGGGTTTTGTGTGATTGGGCGCAAGATTAGAAAAGGGTGCGGCTAATTTGCGTGCAGGCACCGGTGAACAAGAGCAAAGCGGCGGCTGCAGAGAACAGGCGCAAGCAAAGGTGATTCTTTGGGGCTGCGTGCAAGGGTTTGTTGTGTGCGGCTACAGAAAGAAAAAGAGCTTTTGTTTTGCTGTTTTGAGAGAGCCTTTGTGTGAGGGGTTTGAGAGTATTTGTTTGAGGGTTTAGATTGAGTGATTGTAAACCCTAGTTGTATTCTCTCCCTCTAATAGTAGATCTCCCCCCTCCTTGCCCCGTGGACGTAGGCAGTTTGCCGAACCACGTAAAAATTGGTTGTTTGAGTTTGTGGCCATTGTAATAGCTTGTAGGATCCCTCGACAGGTCAGTCCTAGAACTGATGAGAGGAAGAGCCGATATCTCACTTGGTTGAGATATCCGCTTCAGATTCTTGTTTCCTTGGTGAGACGGGAATTCTTATCGATCTTTCTCTATTATTGTACACCAGAAACTCTGCCGAAATTTCCGCTGCGCACAACACATATACTATGTATGTTGGCTTGTACATTTCGCAACAGCTAAGTACCACTATCAACATGATAAAAATGTATGAGGGACTATTGTAAGATACAAGTCGTGCCACCTAACACTTCTCAAACAACAGCGATGACAATTGTGACACACAATTGATGTCACTATAATGGTCCTACCACATGATCGCTTAATTGGACTACGTAATAAAAAGCAAATACTTAATCTGTATATCATAGACGCCATAGCGTTTTCACGTATCTTCTATAACTGGTAGTTTATCTTTGCCTTAAAGGTGTGTAATAGTGTATCTATATATTAGTAATTTTAAATTAGATTTAATTGTGTGAATTAAATAATAGTTTTTTAAGATCATACCTCTTTCGAAATGTTATGATGCCTACATAATATTGATATGTTAAATTTTTGTTGCATTCGCAAAGAGCCTTATTGGAGATGCTTTTGTCTTGAAATCTTGTTTCGAATGAGCCATGCATATTAACTTGAAAAAATATATATATTATGGTTTATTATGTTATGTGGATGTTTACTTGGTTTACTTACCATTCTCTTTTCGCCCGTGGATGTAGGTCATATTGCTCGAACCACATTAAATCCTTGTGTGCTCTTCTCTTTGTGTTTATTCAGTGTTGTTATTCTCCACTATTGTATAGACATTTTCTATGTATGTTAAGCCCCCTCGTTGCAACAGTTTCCTTGCCCACTTTGGGAAAAAAGGATAACCATGTTTGCTTCGCTATCTCATCCTTGGGAAAATATCCATCGAAATAGAGTTCAATGTCAGCTTTGTTTAGAAATGAATATCCAAGCTTAGAACTCCGAATTAGGATGAAATCATAATAAAAGTTATCAAAAAATAGAAGATGAGATGTTTTGGTTTCTAGCACACTAAATTAGGATGAAATCTAGTACATATGGTTTCCCTTTTATTTTTCTATCCATCAAAACAAAAGATCATGGTGGAATTTGATTTCCCCTCATGTTTTTAATGCAAATAAAACTTTAAAAAACATTTTTCAAGGCAACATATAGACATTACTGAATAACTGGTTTCCAATATAGAATTATATTTCTTGTTAGATTAGGAAATTAACTTTTTCTATTTATTTATTTATATATTTAGAATAATATTACTATTTAATATTATCACATCATAATTTAAATACAAAATAAATGATTAATGGGACCCTTAGATCACTTTTTGACTTTTTCTATTTATTTATTTATTAAAATAAAATAAAAATTTAGAACAATATTTATTTATTTAGAATAATATTACTTATTAATATTATCACATCATAATTTAAATACAAAATAAATGATTAATGGGACTCTTAGATCACTTTTTAGCTTTTTCTATCTTATTTACAAGCAAACAAGAATTCTTGGATTCTACTTTCAAAACCAAATTTACATTCCACACTTGAACTATCCTACAAATATACCACAAAACTAAAATCTTGGATAGTTAGGATTCCACGGATTTATGTCCAAAAAGCCCCTTAGCGTACTACAAGATAAGACAAAATACAGAAATTGCATATGGTCCTTTCCATAATGTTTTGTTATGTAAAACCAAAATAAAATACACAAATTTGCGTCTAGTCCTTTCCTAATGTTTTTTATTTTGTAAAACCAAAATAAGATGCACATATATAGGATAAGAAAACTACATACATCAGAATTTACATAACGCAACCAACAATGACAAAATGTTCCCTCTTTTCATTGAACGAGGCCAAATTATATTTATGTTGAAATCAGATACATCACCCATTATATTCAAAAAATTATATGACAAAAATAACCATCTCCTGTTGGCAAGCACAAACTATACCGTCATATAAGCATATATGTCCAACATCAAGCTCAGAACCAAGTGCATTTTCAAAATAGTGTATTTATGGCATATATCTAGCTATGCCTTTTCCACTTCCGGCTTTTGGAGATTACTTGATTATCAGAGAGATCTATGCCTTGATTTTCAGCACTATTTGCGCTCGTCAATTTGTTAACGTCAATACCTCGACCAGCAATATTGTGATCAAAATCTTTGCTGGACTCCTGTGGAATTGCTTTTATGATATAAACCTGGGTCATAATACAAAGGACAATTAGTATATATACAGAACATAATTTCTTATTTGCAACGATACTTGTTATATATTCACAATGACCTGAACTATTGTCAAATCCATATACTTGAAGTATTAGTAAGCATGCTTTTGTTATTTAGAGGAGCCTCTTTCGGTCTTTCTCTATCCGGAAAAGTACATGGTCCTAACTAATATTCAGAGTCATAGAATTGGAGTATTTTGCTTTACTAGTTCCTTTCAAGTTTTAAAGAATCCTCAAGTTTCTTCTTTTTGTTTAGAAATATTTAAAGTATAAGGGCTTATCTGTAAAAGAGCAATTAAAACATAAAATAAGAAAGGGGATGTGTCAGCTCTCTTCTCATGATATTTTCCTGGTACTAAGTCCATGAAGATCAAACAACTCTCCTTATGTTGTCACCTAGTCTGACTCTGCTGCGCTGTCAAACCTCATGTTCTTGCGATATTTGATCGATCAGATTTGCTCATTATTTCCTTTATAATAAAGAAATAAACAAAAAAATGAAAATGATATCAAATAGTATTTGATTCTTGGTGTCCTTTATGGATTTGGTGTTTTGAATGAGTATATCCCTGGGAAGTTTCCTACATGGTATAAAGAGGATCTTTGTTCATGGTGTTTGAGAATTTTTATTTATCAAATACTCTCATGACAGGAACTAAACCACTGTGTTGGAGCTTGTTACAATGATATTATAAATAAAAAAATTGATCAGAGATAACTATCTCAAATGCCCAGAGAGACGTGCTAAGGCAAGTCATTTGAAAAAGGATCCTTTTGAGCACATTCTTAATGTTAAGGAGTTTAAACGATTCAGGATTTGGTGATTCATTCAGATATTGTGAAGACCTTAATGAACTAAATTCAAGCAAAGAATAATGGCTATTGAAGATAGCATCTTTACTTAAAATTATGTATAATATCGCAGTTGAAAAAGAGTTAGCCGAAGGCAAGTGCACAACCTTTACGACTAGAATTCTAATTTGTGCTGGACCAAATTACGCCAAAGTCACATCTATTTCATACGTGCTCCACCTTGAACCCTAGCTCATCCTCATAGAGGCTCCAACTAATAAACACCAAAATTAAAAAGCCCATTGAACCATATATGGACTAAGATTGAAAATGCCCATGAACGGATATGGACTAGATAAATATACTTAGAATCAAATTGACGACTCAAAAGGGTTAATCTTATTTCAGTCATAAGTCCTTCACAATAGCTATCTAATAGCTTTCCATACATAACTAAATCCCATTTTTGTGGTTCATGGAGCCTAATTAGCATGGAAAATAAATATCATTGGACCCAGAATTGCATCCTGATTATAGAGGGGCATGAGAAATAGGAAACGACTTCTCACTGGGGGCAGTTGTTAAGAAATACCCGGGGCTACGCTAAACCCCTAAAACAGCAAGAAACACAGTATAGAGAAAAGTACACCAAGATTTACAAGGTTCGGCAAACTTGCCTACGTCATCGGAAGCCACACAATTAATTTCTTATTAATTAAAGAAATTATTATGTAAGAGCAGATCTCAAGCTTGAGATCTCTCAATGAATGTAAATTGTCACTGTAGCTACAGTGAACAATTCCTCTTCTTAAATTCCCCACTTTAATTTCCCCCAAATCTTCACTATTGATAGCTGAGAAGAGAGAGAGAGAGAGAGAGAGAAGGAAGAATGCCGCCGCCAGGTGAGAGGAGAGAGAGAGAGAGAGAAGGAAGAAGCGCATTATGGGGCTCGAGCTCTGGATTTCCCTTTTATAGGGAAACCCTAGCGACAGCCGGGCGACAGGTTGTCGTTGGAGCTCGCCTGCGCTTCACGGCCCTTACCCGCTCGAGCTCACTTGACGCAAGCCTCGAGCTCGCTTGCAACTCGCCAACGACCTCGTCTGATCTCGAGCTCGGTGCACAGTGCTCGAGTTTGCCTAGAGGATCTCAACCTCGCCTGAAGGAGTTCATCTCGCCTGCAACTTCGCATGGAGTTTGTCTGAAGCTCCTCGATTTTGCCTGTGAAGGTTTGGATCCACACCCAAATTCAACAATCTCCTACTTGAAGACCAAACCGCCATCAACAAGCTATCTCAACAAGCACCTTCTCCTGTGTGACTCCGCCCTTATCACCTATGCATGAAGACCAACTGAAGTTGCACATAACTCCAGCTTCTGAATGGTCACTGCCTTTGTTAACATATCTAATGGACTCTTTGTTCTTGGAATTTTCTCTAGTTTTAACACGTCATCTTCTAACATGGATTTGATGAAGTGGTACCGAGCCTAATGTGCTTCGTTCTAGAATGAAATGCAGAATTCTTCGCCAAGTGCATCGCACTCTGACTATCACTGTGCAAAACATCTTCTCCTGTTTGAATCCCAGTTCTGTTAACAAACCCTAAAGCCATATCATCTCTTTACTGGCTTCAGTCACTGCTACATACTCAGCTTTTGTAGTGGATAGAGTAACAATTTTTTGTATTTGTAACATCTAACTAACAACTGTAGTTCCGGCAGTGAATACATAGCCGGTGGTGCTTCTTCGGTGATAGACTTCACCTCCAAAGTCTGCATCTACGTACCCTTGTACTTCCATCTCTCCCTTACCAAAGTGCAAACACTTCTGTGTGGTGCCTCGTAGATACCTCAGAATTCACTTGACCGCTTCCCAATGAGCTTTTTCTGTATTTGACATGAACTGACAGACCACTCCCACAGTATAGCCAATGTCTGGTCTTGTACAGACCATTGTGTATATCAAATTTTCAATGGCTGAGGCATAGGGAACCTTAGCCACACTCTCTTTCTCTTTATCTGACTGAGGAGACTAATTCCTTAATAGGCGTAAATGGCTGGTCAAGGGTGTACTGACTGGCTTGACGTCACCCATGTTGGATCTCTGTAAAATACGGTTGATGTACTCTGTCTGAGACAACTGCAAGAAACTTTTCTTCTTGTCTCTCGTGATTTGCATTCCAAGGATCTTCTTGTTAGCCCTCGTGTTTTGATGATGGTTTATAAACACCATTATTAGTGGTTATTACTTGTTGAGCTATATTGTGTAGATTATAATTTTTCAAGCATATTAGTGCTAACATTGGAGGATTGGATGGAACAAAGAGTTACAACGATGATATCCAAGGAGGTGGAGGCATTATGATGGAGCAAAGCTTTCAAGAGTACAATACAAAAGTAAAGCTTCATCAAAATATAGGCAAATATCAAGACCAAAAATTTGTATTCATATATGTAAGATATTTGCATTTTTATTTTCTATCTAGTACTTAATGTAGACAAGTTATTAAGTTGATAACTTTGAAGCTCATTGGGTTCACACACACTTTCACAAAAACATTGTTTTTGGACTATTTTAAAAATTCAGTAATTTTCACAAATGAGAAATACAAATTAGAAAAAAAAATTTGTAACATGTTCATTTATGTGTTTATAAACATTTCTTAAAGTTTTATATTTTTTTTGGATTTCATTTATATTTTTTCAGGCACTCAAAAAGTCATTTTCAAAACATGCACATTCAAAACATGCACAGTCGTTGTGCATGTTCATAAGTCGACTTGTAACTCTGATAACTCGACTTATGAACTGCTCTGGGATTTACATTGTACTTCTGCTGAGTCGACTCATAAAAGTTATAAGTCGGCTTATATGTAGTAAGTCGACTTATGTCTTTTTATAAGTCGACTTATGCTTATTTTTCAGCTTGTAATAGCTAGTTATAAGTCGACTTATACACTGTAGCAAGTCGACTTATAACACTGTAATGACTATATTTTGACTGTGCTGAAAATACGAGATTTTAATATTTGTTTGGGATTTGGGTAGTTGTTTGGGGCTTCTATAAATACCCAACCACCCTCATAACTTCTGTAATAAATTAAGCAAGAAAAAAATCTCAAGTTTAATTTTGTAAGTGTTCTTGAGCTCTAATTTTCAATTAATCATTCTCAAGTTTGTTTTAAGCCTTTGTTTTTCTCACATCCATACACCACAACTCTTGAGCTTCTCTTGTTCTCTCCTGATCCTTGTCAATGGAATGTTGTGAGAGTTTTCCTTCTTATATTGTGTTTATGTGGAGAGATCGATCTCGAGGAGATCACTTGTGTGGTTGCAAAATCTCAAGAGGAGATTGTTGTGAAGAAGTTCACTACGACAGACATGTCTATTAGCGACCAATTTTTTTGCGAGAAAATTATTTTCCTCAAAAAATATCACTTTCGACGAGGAAAATATTGTTTCCTCGGTACATATCAGTAGGTCTTCTACGAGGAATATATTTTCCTCACAATAGACCACCTTCTACGATGAAAATTTTAGTTCCTCACTAAATATGATCATGATTTGGTCTCCTAACTAGTTATTTTATTGGCGAGGAAATATGAGATTTTGGTGATGAACTTTTTCATCGTGAAATGTACATTTAACGAGGAAATAATCATTTCATCTTTGTTGTTTTGATGGAAAATAGAGGAAAACCCGCCAAATGTAACAGCGACAAAGTATGACTTTCTCGCTGAAGATCCATAATCAGCGAGGAACCATTTCCTCATAAAAAATCAATTAGCGAGGAAATAATAGTTTCCTCATTATTAGTTTGGCAGGAAAAAAAAACCTGCTAATTTCAATGGTGACAAATTTAAGGTTTCATCGCTAAAAGTTTTTGTTTTTACGAGGAACCATTTCCTCGTTAAAAAGAACCTATTAGCGAGGAAATTATAGTTTCCTCAGTATTAATTTAGCGAAAAATTTGTAACACCCGTCAAATTCATTGACGACAAATTAAAGGTTTCCTCGCTAAATTTTTTTTACGAGGAACCGTTTCCTCATTAAAAAACTAATTAGCGAGGAAATAATAGTTTCATCATTATTAGTTTTGGCAGAAAAATGTGCAAAACCCGCCAATTTCAATAGCAAAAAATTTAAGGCTTCCTCGCTACAAGTTTTTATTTTACGAGAAATCGTTTTGTCGTCAAAAAGAACCTATTTACGAGGAAATTATAGTTTCCTCATTATTAATTTGGTGGAAAAATGTGCAACACCCGCCAAATTCATTGACAACAAATTGAAGGTTTCTTCACTAATTTTTTTTTTTGTTTTACGAGGAACCCTTTCCTCGATAAAAGAATTAATTAGCGAGGAAATAATAGTTTCCTCATTATTACTTTGGCGAAAAAATGTGCAAAACCCTCCAAATTCAATGACGACAAATTTAAGGCTTCATCGCTAAAAGATTTTGTTTTGCGAGAAATCATTTCCTTGTTAAAAAATCAATCAGCGAGGAAATAATAATATCCTAATTATTCGTTGGCGAAAATTTTGGTGGGAATTTGGGTAAAAAAGTAGGTGGGTACTCAAAGAAAAGAGTGAGCCTCTGATATCAATGGCCTAACAAATGTCCATATACAAGTCAATAATTGTGGGTCAATTTAGATTTTTTTAATAAATGTCCAACACGAGGTAAAGCTCCGGTATGGATAGAAATAAGGATTTGGTTTGTCTAGTTGATGGTTCCTTTTTGTAGGTTTTTGCATAATTCACATGAAGATTAACAACCAATTAATATTTATTCAGGTTCAAAGTGATCCCAATGATAAATGATTGCTCACAAATCTGATAAGATTTAAACAATTTGCGATTTTTGAATATACATTTATTTCAGACTTCTGAAATTAGATTTTGTTAATAGATAATATTGACTTCTGAAAATAGATTAAACCAAACGTGCAACGAAATCTCTTATTCCTATTTGGCATAATGTTTAAGGTATATGGTGACCATGCTTCGATATCAATGGAGAATCATGTGTGTGTGTGTGTGTGTAAATATAAACTATTTGTGATTTTTGAATATACATTGGTTTCAGACATCTGAAAATAGATTATGTTAATAGATAATATTGACTTCTGAAAATAGATTAAACCAAACATGCAATGAAATCTCTTATTCCTATTTGGCAATAAAAATATTCTCTCTAGCCTGTTCCGTCTAGTTTAGTGTATTCTAGATGAAAATTTTCGTCTAGAATGACAAACTAGATAGAATATTTTTTATTTTTTTAAAAATAAAAAATAACGTAAACGGAATAAAAAGCAACATAGACGGAATTTCCGTCTAGTTTGTGTTTAATAATAAAAAAAACATAACCCTATTACTCTCCCCCCGCCGCCCCCAAAATTTCATTCGTTCCCCACAAAATTTCTTTCGTTCCTCCTAACCCTATCTCTCCCCCTGCCTCCAACTCATTTCTCTCGTTCCCACCCCCTCCTGAGAAAACTCCTAAACCTAATCTCCTCTCTCTCCTATGATCACAGCCGACCCCGTTCCCCCACCCCTCGACCTCCTCTCTCCCCTCGTTCCTCCTACCCGACCTCCTCCGCCATCCCTTCCTCAGCCATCCCCAGATCCAGCCTCTCCATGAAACCCCCAACAAGACCCCCAGAAAAGTCCATCCCAGATCGCTTCATAGTCCAATACCTCACCACCTCCTTGGGCTTCTCCCTTGCCCAAGCCCTCAAATCCTCAGCCAGCCTCACCCACATCAAACACTAGTAGAAAATTGACCAAACTAGACAGAACAATCTAGACGGAAAAAAATTGCTCCAAACTAGACAGAATGTGTTCCGTCTAGCCTGTTCCGTCTAGTTTAGTGCATTCTAGACGGAAATTTCCGTCTAGAATAACAAACTAGACGGAATATTTTTATTTTATAAAAATTAAAAAGTAACCTGAAATTTCGTCTAGATTGCCAAACTAAACGGAATTTCGGTCTAGGTTGTGTTTAATAATAATAAAAACCTAAACTTGTGAACCCAAAAAAAAATCATTGGTCCCGCCCCCAAATTTTCATTAGTCCCCGCCGCCCCCAAAATTTCATTGGTCCCGCCCCCAAAATTTCATTAGTCCTCCCTCCCCGCGAAAAAAAATTCTAACCCTAAAAATTTCCCTTAATCTGCTCCCTCATCGTCTACTAAACCCACACCGCCTCACTCTCCCTCTCTCCTCTCAGATCTCTCTCTCCCCGAAAGAAAAAAACTCCAGACCCACCGATCGCCGTCCTCTCACTCCTCTTTCTCTTCCTCTACCTCTCTCCGCTGACCACCGCCCGCTGTCCCCCTCCCTCTTCCTCTACCCTCTCCCCCCTGCCCTGCCGCCCTCTCCTCTCCTTTCTCTCCTCTCACCAAGCCCTCGTCACCTCTGTTCCGCCGCCCCTCTCACCTGTCGGCCCTCTATCTTCCTCTCACTCTTCCTCTATTTGCGCGCCCCTGCCCCTTCCCGCACCCCTCTCTCCCTCTTACTCTTCCTCTATTTGCCACCGCCCCTCCGCCCTCCCTCCGCGCCCCCACCGCCCCCCTCAATTGATTTCATCAAGAATCGATGTTGATTTCATCAAGAATTGATTTTTTTTTGTTTCAAGATGTGGTCGGGATCATGGAGAAGCTCTCGGAGTGCATCGTTCAGAGAGGAGCAAACTTGCACAGCATCGATGTCTCGTCCCCGAGAACAAGCACGTCTTCTACTCAAGAAGGTTTTGGTTCTTTAGCTTCATCTTGTTTCAAGCAATTAATTATAGCGTTTAGGATTTTGTCATGTGAAATCATTTTCCCTTTGCTAATCTTCTTATTTTCTAGCCTACTAGATGTGGGGAGATGTTATCTATTCATTTATTTTATGTTATGAGGGATTTATGGATTATTTTAAATTTATGCTTTGGGTGTGTTTACTGGTTATGAGGGATTTATGGGTGTGTTTCAAGCAATTACTGTAACATTTTGTTTTGATGTTACAATTGCAGAAAAAATAAACATCTTAAATATACATTTTCCTTCTTCTTCAATCTAATCAATGAATTCTTTGGTCTTTCTGCTTTAGATTTGATATTTTTGTTAGTGTGAATTGATTATTAAGTAAGCTAAAGCTGAACAAGTTAGCTTTGGTCCAATGATGTAAGTTTTGCTCGATCAACGATGAAAATTCGGGTTTTCTTGATTTAAGATTTTTTTGGCTAAATTTCTGCTCTGAATTTGATTTTAGAATGTTGTGTGTTGTGTGTAAAGCAAGATTTGGAAATGTTATTGCATGATAGCCTAATGTATTAGATTTTATTTGTGCAATATTTTGATATATACCATCTTCTAGTGGTATACCCGCTTTCTCACAGAGTGGGAGGTTGCTGTCGACTGAATCCAATAAAGTGGACGAGCCCTTTAAAGTACAGGAAGCAGAGACTGTTAATATGCCACCTCCACCTTCAGAGAAAGTAAGAGAACGATAATTTGTGTATTTAATGGTTATTTGTTATGATTTTGTTGTGATAAAATTTGTGTTATGCCAACTGCATTTTGCTTTCAGTTGCTTGTGTTGGGTGGAAATGGCTTTGTGGGATCTCATGTTTGTAAAGAAGCATTGGAGCATGGGCTGTCTGTTGCTAGCCTGAGCAGGTAGTTGCTACATTGGTAATTATAATTCGATACACTGGTAATTATAATTTGAATAGTTTCATGTCCATGTCGTCCTATGCCATTTATGTAAATGTACTAGGTTTCATGAAGAGGATTACATTTGTCGTACTTTTACTATGTTATATGATAAATTGCTCCAAGAAAGGGAAGATAGTGGAAGACTAATTATTCATTGTTTGTGACCTTAGATTAGCCTAGACTTTTGGGAAGTAGTAAGAATAGTATGGAGGTTTATATAAATAGTTCGCTAGTTGCACACTGCTCATTTTTTGTAAGTAGTCTAATAAGTAGATAGATTAATATATGGATGTTTCAAGTTAAGATCAAAACTAGATTGCATAAGACTAACTGTGGGTTTCTAGCTGGAATTCTCATCATCTTTTTTGCTTAACAACAATGGGCTTTAGGGTGCAGCTTCAGTTCACATGTGACCAGTGAATTCTGAGGGCTCGGTTTGCATTATGATGGATGATTTCTGCACAGGGTTTAACTTGTGGGCTTGTAAATATTTCATATTTTCTAGCTGCAGATAAATGTCCCTTTTTTGCTTTTGTTTTTGTTTTTGTTTTTGTTTTTTGTTGCTGTCTTAAATATCACGATTGTTTGTTCTGAGATTAAGAAATTGTGGGGTTTTATCTAGAAAATGATGGTTTCTTACCATTTCTTTCTTTAGTTAGTTCTAGTGTAGCTTGAACCTGTCGAAAGTTAGTGTCATCATGTTATCATCGTCTAAGTCTTCTTCCTTGACATGGGATTAACAACGGAGCACAATTGTGTGTTTTATAGGACATTTCAAGTCTTCCAATCGTTCTCCATTTAATGAATAGGGATTATTACTTGTTTTGAAATTTGTATTCTCAATATTCTTTAAGCTTATATGATGTACTTATTAGTCTAACATGTATAAGGCATGCATATCTGTCTTTCATTTACCATGCATATCATTGTTTATGTAGAGTTTACATGTATATGTCTGAAATTGTGAAGGTATGGTACTTCCTCATCATTTCTTATGGCTAACATTACCTTATAATTATTTTTAGAGCCAGTGATGTTTCCATTAATTGCTTCAAGCATTCTTGCTCATGCTATTGTTTTGGTGTGTTTCATATTGTCATTTACTTCTATTTGGTATCAGCTACAATAATTATTTATGACGCTTATCAAGGTCAATTAAATTTATGCAATGGAGCTAAATATCTTTTGCTTGAATATAATATGCTCATATTCTCTATTCAACTGTTTGACTTGCATTTGTTTTACGTGATGCATATGCTACTCTTAAAAATAATTGTCATAATGCTCAGCTATCTAATTGTTAGAAATACAGTTAGATTATCAACTTATTTGCTGCTTTGCAAATGTAGCCAACATGTGGTTGCAGTTCATTTAATAACTTTTTTAAATTGTATTTCATCACTACACCCTTAATATGTTTTTTTATATCCCATTATATATTTTCTACTTTCTAGTGCTTTGCTCACATTGAATATGATTTTCAAATGTTTTCAGGGAATGTTCTACTTGAGTTGAGGTTTACACTAAATGCTGTTGGCAATCAGCTTGGAGATTGGAATCAAGATCAAGTCAATCCTTACATCTGGAATTCTGTTTCCTGTGATAATAACCAAAATGTAGTTACACTATGAGTATCTCAAGGGTTTAATATTTAATTTTAATTTGTATTTCCTTCTATTTAGATATACTATTGTGTATGATGCGAGATGCTTAGAGATCTAATACCTGGTTAGTCTATTATTACTCCTCTCTTCTTGTAGTTAACAGCATAAAAAATGCATATATTTGTTCTTATACTTTTTTTTCTATAGAACACTTGCTTACATGGGATTTACTGGAAAATTGTCATCAAGTCTTGGAGAGCTAAAGCATCTAAAAGTTCTGTAAGTGCAATCTTTATCCTAAGTTGGGGTTTTTTGGGGTTTTTCGAGACCATGTCTTTGAATGATATGCATGCTTTTATAATATTTGAAAAATGGGTAAGTAACGTGTCAATGATGCATGCTTTTATAATATTTTAAGAATATAGGTGAAATTGATATTATTGTTCTAAAGAGGATTATATTGATTAGGTTGTAATTGAGAAGTTGCATATGATTGAACTGGATATATTTTTTTACTTACAGGATCAAATGATAAAGATGCGAGCAGATACCACTCAACCTGATGGAACTCGAACAATGACAGATGAGGAAATTTGTGCAAAAGTTCTGAAAGTCAAATCATGCTACATTAAGGGCCGTGGTTTTGGCCCTAGACCACCACCATTAAGGTTCTCTCGTTATTCGATGAGTGAAATGTCTGAAAAGAATAAAGAGTTGTAAGAACAGCTTCAAGAGACCCAACAACTTGTAGGAACTCAATAACAAAAGATCGATACGCAAAATGAGGTATCCAAAGATTGGAGGAGCAAGCCAAAAAGTTTGAGAAGTTTATGGCTAATTTTTCCAGGCAACATCCATCAGCTTAGTATTCTTAGTGAACTTAAACTTGGAGAAATGTTTCTTTGATCGTGTTGCATTTGTTATTGCTTTAGACTAGCATTGTTACTTATGATAGAAACTTGCTTACTTTATTTATTTTAATTGTTTTGATGTACTATGGTGACAATTGATGACAATTATTTATATTTTGAGTGTTTTCCTCGTAATAGCATTATTATTGATGAAATAAAATTTCCTCATTATAAGTATAGTGCTTATGTCGTCAAACGAATATTTTCTCGTTATAGAGTATACTGCTTACGTTGTTAAAAGAATATTTCATCGTTATAGAGTATATTGTTTACGTCGACAAAAATATATTTCCTCGCTATAGTGATACAACCTATAAATGTAAATTTTCTCGTAATTGAATTTTTTTAGGGAGGAATATAGGGTACAATCTACAACGACAAATTTAAATTTCCTCGTCTTTGAGTCCCTTTACTAAGGAACTGTTTTCATGAGAAAAAGATACATATAATAAAGAAAATCAATTTCCTCGTTAAAGATTTACCTTTGGCGAGAAACAGTTTCCTCATTGAAAGATACTTACAACGATGAAAATAGTTTTTTAGAACTTTTATTATATATAAATTAAATATTATTCACGTATCATTGGCGAGGAAACTGTAGTTTAGCGATGAAAAATGTATGAGATTAGGTGAGGAAAAATATCGAGGCTAAAGAGTAACAACGAGAAAAGAATATATTCATCGCAAAAAAGATTTCGCGAGAAATTATAATATTCCTCACAGAAACTTTTCTTGACCACCCTACCGCGAGGAAATGGTGACCAAAGTTTTTTCCTCGTAAACACACTACGGCGAGAAAATCTCAACTTTTAACGACAAACTTGTTCCTCGCGAATTAGCTTTTCTGTTGTAGTGGTTTTGGCTTCCAAACCAGGTGTGATAGTGAAATTCTTCTCGGGAGTGGGGAGCGAGAACGTAGATCGGTCGATCGAACCTCGTGAACATATCGCGTATCGCCGTTGGCTAACTATTCTTTAAGCTCATCTCTCTTTTATTGCCTTTGCATTTATTTTAGTTGGCTTGTTGCATTGTCATTTTTAATTGCACATTTATTGTCTCATTACCCTATTCACCCCCCTCTAGGATATTTCAATTGGTATCAGAGCGAGGTCTCTACATGTTTAATAGATTTAACTGCCTTAGAGAAAAGATCTAAATGGAGGCTTCAATGAATGTGCATATGCTTGAGTGGCAATCCACCACTAGACCCACACTTTTCATCGGAAGTAATTTTGCTTATTGGAAAGCTAGAATTAGGATCAACCTACAATGCATTGACCTTGATATTTTAGATATTATAGAGAAGAAATATATTGAGAAGCCTAGTAGCAACATGACCGAGGGTGAAAAGCACCTAGCAAATCTTAATGTAAAGGTCATGAATGCATTGATTTGTGGACTTACTCCCAAGGAATATAATAGGGTTTCCACGTGTGCAACCACACATGAAATTTCGGAAAAATTATGTATCACTCATGAAGGAACCCCCGATGTTAAGGAGTCCAAAATTAGTGGCCTCATGCATGATTATGAATTATTTAAGATACTTCCAAATAAATCTATTGACTCTATTAATGAACTACAAAATTCTTCGTTCTTTGACGCTGGCATAGGAGCCCAAAGCTACGGACATCGAGGAAGCTCATGGTCTTACAACACTTTCACTTGAAGGTCTCATTGGCAAGCTCAAGGTCCATGAGAAGAAGATCAAGGAGAAGGAGAAAGTGTCCCTACGAACAATCGAGGAACCATCCCAAAAGTTGAAGACTATTGCGCTCAAAGAAGCTCTTGATGATTCATCCTCCTCGGATAGTGAAGTTGATGTCTCTAGAGAAGTGGCACACCTCTTTAGAAGGATATCAAGATTAATTAAGATGAATAAAAATTTTAGAAAATGTTCTAACAAGTTTTCCTCTCGTGTAGGTAAATGCTTTGAGTGCAATGAAGCAGGACACATCGCAAAAGATTGTCCCAAAGTAAAGGAAAAAATACTTGAAGTATAAGAAGAAGAAGACAATGTACGCCAGATGGCATGAATCCGAACCAAGTGACTCGGATAGTGATGACGAGGGCACCAAGATTGCTCTTCTTGACCCAAACATTTGCTTCATGGCTCATGAAGATGAGGTACAATCCGAAACCGAAAGTGAATCTCTCTATATGTAATGTGAACTAGAAGCTGCTTTAGAGGAATTATATTTTGAATTTAAAAAATTAGCAAAAGAATATTCTTCATTCAAAAAATTGCATGATTCTTGTGACTCTAAGTTTGAGTTTCTACAATCCTCACTAAATGATACTATTGCCTTAAAAGATAAAGTGATTGGAGACCTAAACTTTGAAAACAAACAACTAAAGTCTCAAATTGAAAGGCTACAAATTAAAAATGATAGATTAAAATCTAATCATGTTACTCTAGTCGTCATAACATTAATAGAAAATGGAATCACAAATCTCATGCACCTACCTGCAAGAAAAATTTTGTGTGTATATATTGCATGAAATATGGTCATATTTCCACACATTGTAGATTTAAAGATAATGCTTATTATTATGGATTAATGTGGGTACTAAGGATACCAAAAATACTAACATTCAAGGACCCAAAGTTTGGATACCTAAAGGTTCTACAACTTGTTTACATGTAGGGAACGTCTCGCACAAGACGTAAGGAATTGTGGTACCTTGATAGTGGTTACTCACATCACATGACAGAAATAAGGAATTATTTGTAACCCTATCAAGGATTTAATGAGTCAATGTCTCCTTTGGTGACAGTGAGAAAGATAAAATTATAGGTATTGGTAATATTGATAAGACACCCTCTCCCATAATTGAGGATGTTATTTTGTTAAAATATTAAATCATAATCTTCTTAGTATTAGTCAATTAAATGACAAAGGCTTTGACATTACTTTTAAACCGAATAAATATATTATTAGTATGAATGATAAAATTATTTTTGTTGCTTTTAGAAGACCTAATGTATACATTTTTTAGATGAATGAGCTCTTAGATCAAGATGTAAAATGTCTTGCCGCGGTGGATGGAGATCCTTGGATTTGACATAAGAAACTTGGACATGCTAACATGGAGTTGATATCTAAGCTATCCAAGAAGAACTCAGTAAGAGGACTACCAAGTCTTACCAACATTAAAGATTCTCTTTGTGAGGAATGTGCCAAAGGTAAACAAATTAAGAATTCCTTCAAATCCACAAATGAGGTATCCACTACTAAATCTTTATAATTACTACATCTCGATCTCTTTGGTCCTATGTGTGTTGCTTCTCTAGGAGGTAAACACTATGTATTTATTATTATTGATGATTTTTTATGTTTTACATGGGTGATTTTTCTTACAAATAAAGATAAATGTTTTGAAGAATTTTCTTATTTTGTAAAAAGAGTTGAAAATAAAAAAGATTTGAAAATTGGTAAAATTAGAAGTGATCATGATGTTGAATTTTAAAATAAACTTTTTCGTGATTCTTATGCCCATCATGGTATAACTCATACGTTTTCCGCTCCTAGAATACCATAACAAAATGGTATTGTTGAACGAAAAAATCAGACCATACAAGAGATGGCATGTACAATGATTAATGGTTTTTGATTTGCCAACATATTTTTGGGTGGAAGCCGTCAATACGGCTTGCCATGTCTTAAATCGTGTTTTAATTAGACCTATTTTCAAGAAAACACCTTATGAACTCTATTTTGAAAAAACCCCAAATATTGGATATTTTCATATTTTTGGCTACAAATATTTTATCTTAAACACTAAAGATCACCATGATAAGTTTGATTCAAAGATTGATATTTGTATATTTTTGGGATATGTATCTAAGAGTAAGGCTTATAGGGTTTTCAACAAACAAACACTCGTAGTTGAAGAGTCTATAAACGTTACTTTTGATGAAACTAATGATGGTTCACAAGATGGTTTGCCTAGAGATGATGATGATATTGAGGGAGGATTAGAGCTTTTGCAAATAAATGACAAGCCCTCAACAGACACACTAAAAATTGGGGAAGACAACAATGAACAAAATCAAGAAGAACTCTCCAAGGCATGGAAGTTTACACCGGATCATCCCAAGGAACAAATTATAGGGAGTTCATCCAAAGGCGTTATGACTCGCTCAAAAGCAATGAGCGAATGTGATAATGTAGTCTTCTTATCCCAAATTGAGCCTAAACGTATTGATGATGTTTTAAAAGATGAGTTTTGGGTTTTAGCTACGCATGATGAATTAAACAATTTTCAAAGAAATAATGTTTAGAAACTTATTTCTAGACCTAAAGATTTTCATGTCATTGGAACAAAATGGGTTTTTAAAAATAAACTTGATGAATTTGACATAGTGACTAGGAATAAAACTCGTTTAGTTATCTAAGAATACAATCAAGAGGAGGGCATAGATTATGATGAAACTTTTACACTGGTTGCAAGATTAGAATCAATTAGCATATTTTTGGTCTTTGCTAGCTTTAAAATTTTTAAATTTTTTCAAATGGATGTTAAAAGTGCTTTCTTGAATGGTTTTATAGAAGAAGAGGTATATGTTGAGCAACCCCCCGGCTTTATTGATTCTTCATTTCCAAATCATGTTTACTAAGTTCAAAAAGTTTTATATGGGTTAAAACAAGCTCCTAGAGCTTGGTATGCTCGCCTCTCAAGTTTTCTTATTGATAATGGTTTTTTAAAAGGAAAAATTGATAATACACTTTTTATTAGAAAAAGAAAAAATAATTTTATTTTGGTTCAAATTTATGTTGATATTATTTTTGGTGTAACTAATGAATCTTTGTGTAAGGATTTTATTTAAAGTTATGCAAGATCAATTTGAGATGAGCATGATGGGAGAGCTTATATTCTTTCTCGGTCTTCAAGTCAAACAAACAAATGATGGAATATTCGTGTCGCAAAGCAAATATGCTAGAGAGTTGGTCAAGAAATTCGGGATGGAGAACTCCAAACATTACCCAACTCCAATGAGCACAACCATCAAGTTGGACATGGATGAAAGTGGTGAAAAAGTAGACCAATAACTTTATCGAGGTATGATAGATAGTCTAATTTATCTCACCGCTAGTAGGCCGAATATAATGTTTAGCGTTTGTGCATGTGCACGTTTTCAAGCTTCTCCTAAAAAAACTTATTTGGTTGCGGCCAAAAGAATTATCAATTATATTAATGGCACTATAGAACGTGGTTTATTTTATCCTAAGAATGTTTCTTTCGATCTTTGTGGTTATTGTGATGCCAACTTTATCGGATGTAAGGTAGACCGTAAGAGTACAAGTGGTACATGTCAATTTTTAGGTAACTCACTTATTTCTTTAGCATCCAAAAAACAAAATTATGTTGCAATGTCCACTATGGAAGTAGAATACATTATTATCGGCTTGTGTTGTGCACAAATTTTATGGATGAAACAAAATTTAATTAATTTTGATTTACATTTTCATGATACAAAAATATTTTGTGATAATACTAGTGCTATTAATATTTCAAAAAAATTCGTTTTGCATTCTATAACTAAGCATATATGTGTACGCCATCATTTTTACGTGATCATGTAGAGAGGAAAAGATGTATCCCTTGTTTATATTGATACTAAATCACAATTAACGGACATCTTTACCAAGCCTCTTAGTGAAGAAGATTTTTGTCGCATAAGAAATGAGTTGGGCATGTGCATTCTTTGATTGGTTGTTTTAATGATTTTGCTTAATATTGGTTTTTTGGATTATCACTTTTATATCTCAATATTTGCTTTATATTCATTGTCATAACATGTTTAAACACACAAGGATACTTTGTGTGAGTGGTTGGGAGAGATCGGGGTCAATTCCAAGAGGAGTGAGTTTGTAATAATGTCTAGGGAGAGGTCGTAAATCCAAACACTTGAGAAATATGACACGGGTAGCCAACACTTGACGGGTATCTTGTGGGTTTTTACATGCATCTTGTCTTATCTACCCCCATTTTAGATGGTGCCAAAGAGGGAGAAATATCTCCATATTTATGCACATAGTTAGGGGGAGAGAGCTTTATAGATGTTTGACGAGAAAATTAAAGAAGAAAAAATAGAAAATTGAATTTGTATTATTCTCTCTGACAGACTTAGAAAAAGAATTAATTAAAATTATCTCAATGAAATCTCTCTCTAACAAATTTAGAAAAAGAAATTATAATTTCTCTCAATCGGTTTCCCGGTTTACAAAAGAGAGAAAGATTGACAGAGATCATTTCTTTTGTTTAAACATGGGTTCTTCTTGGTATTGATAGAATGTCTCCCTCAAATGATCTCGTCGAATTTGTTTCTCGTTGACGATATGAACATTTTACCTCGTGGAACACAATTACTTCATCTTGATTAATGTCGAGGAGAACTTACGTGGCAAGTTTGAAAAGAACTCTTGCGAGTTTTAGAACTCAGAGCGAGTTTAAACTCTGTAATAGAGTTGAATTGATTGAATCGAAAAATCGGTTATAAGCCAAGATCTTGCTCCAAGGATCTCTGTTGCTTAAGGATGGATTTCGATCTCCTTATGCAATTACGATGCAAAAATTCGATCTCTCCAAAATTGATTTTCAAACTCAGCTGAGTTTGCTGATATGAATTTGCTGATATTTATAAAGGGCTTCTGGGTGTAACTGTCCCTTAATCCGCTCCTTAACGAGGGTTTATGGGGTACAACCACCCCCCTTAAATCTCTCCTTAATGAGGATTTATGGGGTGTAACCACCCCCATTAAGTGAAAAAAATGGTTTTGAAACCGTTTAGGTTCTATTTGAACCAGTCAAAAGCAAACTTTGTGATCTGAAATGAACTTTGCGTCTTGATCCTGGGATGCAGAGTTAGGCTCTGCGAATTGAGCTATAAATGCAGCAATGAAAGCTGCGTTTGGATTTAGAACATAGAAATGAACCATGCGTTTTAGGCATAAAATGCAACAATGAAAGCAGCGTATGGATCTAGAATGCAGCGATGAACCCTACATTTTAGACTAAAAATGCAACAATGAAAACTGCATCTGGATCTGGAATGTAGCGATGAGCTCTGCGTTTGGGTCAAAAACACAGCAGTGAGCTCTGCGTTTGGGCTGAAAACGCAGCAATGAGCCCTGCATTTGGGTCAAAAGAGATCAACTTATAATCTCTTTTGTCACAGTGTTGCGAAGATCGACATTTTGTAATCTTCGCTCTAGCTCCTTGAAATGTGGGAATCGTTAGATTATAATTCCCGCTGTGAAGGCTGTTGATCAGAGCTTTTATCGATTGTCGTGATGGTCGTTGAATTATAACACTCATCGATCTTCGTGAAAATCTTTAGATTGTAGCCTTCACCTGTTAATTCGAAAGTCATCAGGTTGTAACTTTCATCATTAGTGTTTGATAGGGATCAGCTATCTGTAGTGATTTTTAGACAGCTTACACTAGATAGGGGGAGAAACTATCTATTCTATAAGAAAATATTCAATTTTATTTGCTCTTAAATAATGGTTGTTTTTCATCATAAAAAAGGGGGAGATGGTTAGCCCTCGTGTTTTGATGATGATTTACAAACACTATTATTGGTGCTAATTGCTTGTTAAGCTATATTGTGTAGATTATATTTTTTCAAGCATATTAGTGCTAATGTTGGAGGATTGGATAGAACAAAGAGCTACAACGATGATATACAAGGAGGTGGAGGCATTATGATGGAGAAAAGCTTTCAAGAGTACAATACAAAAGTAAAGCTTCATCAAAATATGGACAAATATCAAGACCAATAAATTGTATTCATATATGTGAGATATTTGCATTTTTATTTTTCTCTAGTGCTTACTATAGACAAGTTATTAAGTTGATAACATTTGAAGATCATTGGGTTCATACACACACTTTCACAAAAATATTATTTTTGTGCTATTTTGAAAATTCTGTGGTTTTCAGAAATGGAAAATGGAAAATGCAAATTGAAAATTTCTTTTTGTAACATGTTCATTTATGCGTTTATAAATATTTCACAAAGTTTTATATTTTTGAAATTTATTTGATATTTTTTTAGGTACTCAAAAACTCATATAGTCCCTCTGTATGTTCATAAGTCGACTTACAACTCTGATAAGTCAACTTATGAACAGCTCTGAGATTTGCATTTTACTTCTGCTGAGTCAACTCATAAAAGTTATAAGTCAACTTATATGTAGCAAGTCGACTTATGCCTTTTTATAAGTCGACTTATGCATTTGGATTGTCTAAATCCGTTTCACATATAACGTTGTGCTAAAATAATGAACTCTCTTAGACTTAGTGCTATGATATCGAATACATAGATTTTATCAATTTCATAGGAATGGAATACCGGGCAACGCATGTTGGGCATAGGCTTATCTCTAATTAGGGATCGAGATAAAGTCCTCCATACGTGTAAGGCAAGGATTCTGGTGTTATTAATAACCTGCTACGATATTGAATACATAGGCTTTTGTTATTTTCACGAAAAAAGACTAACCGACAACGTGTGTTAGGCGTAAACTTATCTCTAATTAGGGATCGCAATAAAGTCCCCCATGCATGTGAGGCATGGATTCTGGTGTTATTAATAACAGCCTGTTACGATATTGAATATGTAGGCTTTGTCGTTGTTTTTTCCTATGTTATGTTTTCACTTGAAACACTAAAAAAGTTAGAAGTGCCAGAGGTGTAGTAATAACTTGGCATGAATTTTTACTTAGAATAAAATTCAGAAATTTTCTTTATTATCACTAGGATAATTCTAGAAAATCTTTAATCCGCTGAGGATTTTATAATAAAACTTGCTATTCTTGTTGAAAAAGGATTAACAAGTTCATTGGGGGTTTAACTGTTAAAGGTTTGATGTTAACCTAATAGTATTTTATGGGCCTATCACTCTATTGAAGGTAGTCGATAAGTTAATTTGGTCGTCAAATGTGTAATGTTAACATGACGTCATCAGAGGTGTAATATTAACGTGATGAAAGGATTGGTTGTCAAAAATGTGATATTAACGTGACAGAATTTGTTGCGATCGGAGCAATTTTGAGGACTTATCATCCTATTGAAGATGATTGATAAGTTGATAGTCAGAGGTGTAGTGTTAACATGATAGGAAAATGTTATGATCGGGGCAACTTTGAGGACCTATCACTCTATTAGAGAGAGTCGATAAGTTGATTGCCAGAGGTGTAATATTAACAGGATAGGAATTTGTTACGATCGGAGTTACTTTGTTGACTTATCGCTCTATTGAAAAAAGTCGATAAGTTGATAGTCAGAGATGTAATATTAACATGACATGAATTTATTACGATCGAAGCAACTTTTTGGATTTATCACTCTATTTGAAGAGAGTCGATAAGTTGATTGTTAGAGATGTAACATTAACATAACAGGAATGTGTTGCGATCGGAGCAACTTTGAGGACTTATCGCTCTATTGAAGAGAGTTGATAAGTTGATTATCAGAGGTGTATTGTTAACATGACGATATTTGTGGATTTTGTGGTTGATAAGGTATTCTATTAAACATGACAACTCAGAAAATTTATTACTCATAATCCAGTGGACCACAAATAAACCAATCCCCAGTCTTGAACAAGTGCATGAGGGGGGAAAGGTAGATAGGGCACATCGCCTAGTGGGCCACTATCCGTCAAGTCATTCATTAACATTGGAGTATAAAAACTATGATTGAAATATGTCACATAGCAGGCCATTATCTAAAGAGTTTGGCTATCAGAGGTAACTGTTAACGTGATAGCTTTATGGACCTGACATCCTATTGAAGAGAATTGGCTTTAGTGGTGGTAGTATCTTCCCTTCTGATTGAGAAGATTGGGCTTGGTCTCATTGCTCAGGTTGATTCTGCTTACTTTGTTCTTCAGCTTTGATCCTGGAAATAATTTTTGAGCATGTTCGCCTTGAGATTAGTTATCTCCAGGAACGGCATTCTGTAACCCTCATTTGTGCTAGAAGGTTGATCTGCAAATTGTGTCCACAGGTCTCCACTAAGGTAGATTGTGTCATACCTGACGAACATCGAAGAACCATGCTTCGGAACCTCTTGACGAAGGCTTTGACGTGCTCCTTCTTCTGCTTAGTGGCGAGAAGGGTATGGATGGAGACTTCTGTATCCTCTTCAAAGAATCTTGACAGAAAAAATCTCTATAGATCCATCCACTTTTGGATACATCCAGCAGGTAGTTTCTTGAACCATTTAAAGATAACTTTCTTTAGGGTGCCAATGAACAATCGAGCTAATATGGCATCGTTTGATATTAAATTTCTAGTCTGTGATTTAAAATGATAGATATGTTGATTCAGTGATCCCGTGCCGTCAAAAGTTTGTAGTGTCGGGACCTCAAACTTTGGAGGATAAGGGGTTGCATCCCATTCGACAGAATATGGTCTAGCAACTCCCTCGTCTTGGAGCTCACTTCTGTTAGCAATGGCATTGACGTGGGCTTCAAATTCTTCCATTTTGACAGATTGGAGATTCTGCTTGTTCTCAGTCTCTCTTCCTTCATCAGAGAAAGATTCTAGGTTGTGGGCTTCTTAGTCAGAAGCAGCACCATCAATCACTTTTTCCTTTCTTTTACTTGTATGAGGTCGGGATGAAGACGTTCTTCCTCTTCGGGAAGATTTTTGCCTTTGTAGTGAATTTGTCTTCTGAGATTTGGCCCTGTCTATGACATATTGAGTCATCAGGAACCAGATCAGTTCATTGATGGCTTCTTGCTGTGCTTTGATCATGGCTTGTTGTTTATCAAGTCTCTTCACGAGATTTTAATGGTTTCCCGTCATATAGGCGGAGCTCTCATGCTCTACGAAAGAGCTAGAGGATTGAGATTCTACGATAGCTGAACGCTCACCATCGAATATAGTTCCTCTAGCCAATCTTCGATAATCGACAGAAGCTATGACACCCCTTCGAGTTCGAGTATATTGGTAGATTCCCTCGGACTCATTTAGGATCTCTTTGAAATTTAGAGACCGGTTCATCTCTGACTCATCAGGACTAAGGATTGATGATTTTCCTCTACTGATCATGTTGGAAGTAACTCCAATGTATTCATCCTCTAAAATCTTCTTCCTGTGCGAACGTCGTTGTTTGTTAGGCAAAGCAACGTTCATTAATTGGTCGAACCCCAACATTTTGGCTGCATGTGAGTAACATTGACATCCCAAGAGGATCGTAGAAATCAGTCGTTCACATTGGCATGAACAAACAACTCATTGCATCGGTCTTTCTCTCGACATAAACTCTCTCAAATCTATTGCAAAGACTCGAGAAGAATTAATCATTGATCATGAGGTTTGAATTGGAACCCCCTACCTATGATTGGGTGAGACTGGCTCCTGGTGAACATGGATCTTGTTATGATGCCTTGAATCCATAGACTTCTTATGTCCGCCCATTAATCTAGTCATGCTACGGATAACCCCCCGGTGGGGTTCGGGGCAGTACCCCAAAGCTCCACGGTATATACCAGGTTCTATATTGGATTTTATTACTCGGGCACAAATCTGTTGTTTGAAATCCATGTCGGTCACCCTGAACACGACTTGACACATCGTGTAAGAAATACGAGGGTCGTGTTTTGTTTGTACAATGCACTGCTGCGGGCTACATTCTGGTTGTGAAACACGGCCCTAAGGGCTATGTTTAATTTGGGAAATGCTCCCCTGAGGATCGCATTTGAGTTGATCAACACAATCTTGGGGGTTGTGTTCTGATAGTAAAACGCAAGCCTGAGGGCTGCGTTCTAAAGATGAGACGTAGGCTTAAGGACTGCATTGTGCTTGAATAACGCGTCCTTGGGGGGTGCATTTTGATCGTAAAAAGTTCGTCTGAGGACTTCGTTTTGGTTGCATAACATGCCACTGAGGGTTGCGTTCAACTTGGTTCACACGAGATTCTTGTTTGGGCTCATAAACACGAGGCTCTTCTTTCGAAACAGAAACGCAGAGCATATGATCGTGTTTCGGCTCACAAACGCAAGGCTCACGTTGGTTGAGAGATCGGCTTTCTCGGAGTTGTGCTCGTCGTCGAGATCTTCTCCTTCGTCGAGCGGCGTTCTTCTTAGCCTGTTTTAAGGCTTTTGTAGTAATGTCACCATCTGTAATGATAAGCCTCTTGTGACCCTATACCCGTTATTTAGGCACGGGCATGGAACCTTGCACGGGCATGGAACCTTCAACTCGATTGAGGAGTTTAGCCAAAGCTAAGTCTTCTCCTTCAGAGAGGGGACTGTATGAACAGTGCAACCCCCAGAGAAAATAGTCCTTTGACGAGTCGGTCACAACTGGAGCTTTAGTCTCCTTAGAGACTTTGCAGATCTTGTGCATAGCCTTGGGGCTAAGGGATCGGGAGGAAAGTATCTTCTCATACTTGGCTTGATCGAACTCGATGATCAGAGTTTCAACGGTCGTTCCAGCGAGCTTGGTGTCGGATTACGCCACCACTTCTTCATCGGTGAAAAAGCTAATCCCCAGCAGAGTTGCCATCTTTTATTTGATGAAAAAATTAAAGAAGAAAAATGGATGTAGGCTATCTAAAAATTACTGCAGATAGTTAATCCCCATCAAACACTAAGAATGGAAGTTATAATTTAACGGCTTTCAGAAGACTACAATTTAAAAAATTTCATGTAGATCGATGAATGTTAAAATCTGACAACCTTCACAATAACCGATGAAAGCTCTAATTTAACAGCCTTCACAATCAACATCGGAAGTTACAATCTGACGATTCTCATATTTTCAAGGAGCCATGACGAATATTACAGGAGGATGATCTTTGCAACGCTCTAGCAAAAGAGACTATAAATTGACGATCTCTTCAAATCAAAACGCAAGTGGCCTCATTCTAGAGTCAAAGCAATACAAACGTAGCTTCAACGTAGCGACAAATGCAGCTCCTAAACGCTGCCAAACGTAGCTCTTAAATGCTTCCAACACAGCTTTCATCCGCTGCCAAACGCAGCTCTTAAATGTTGCCAATGCAACTTCTAACTTCTGCCAACGCAGCTTCCATCCGCTACCAAACGTAGCTTCTAAGGTACCAACGCAGCTTCTAACAAGCTGCCAACGCAGCTTCCAAATCACTGCGTCCGAGCTTGCGGACGCTACCTTCGAGCTTCCAGACACTGCGTTCGAACACAGAATTCTTGCCAGAATGCGAATTTTGCGTTTGACTCATTCAAATACGAGTTGAACGATTTCAAAACTATTTTTCGCGATTTGAGAGGATCACTCCCCCACTTACGAGCGAATTAAAGGAGCAGTTACACCCCTTAATCCCTTTATAAATCTCAACAAACTCAACTAAGTTAAAGGCTGACTTTTTGGGATCAGGAGAGATCTCTTGGGCAGATCGGATCTTGGCAATCTTCGGCTCTTCTGGAGCTACTCTTGGAGATTTTCTTTGGCTTGAAACTAATTTCAATTAAACCAATTAACTCTTCCACAGAGTTATAACTCGTTCAAAGTTCCCTAACTCGTTAAGAGTTATTTTCAAACTTGCCACACAAGTTATCATCGACATCAATCAAGAGGATTCAACCGTGTTCCATGAGTTTAAACGTCGGATCATCAATGAGAAGCAAACTTGACATGAGTTTGAGGGAGGCATCTCATCGCTACCGTGAAGAATTCAGATTTAAACAAAGGAAAGGATCTCCGTCGATCTTTCTCTCTTTTGTAATTCAGGAAATCGATTGAGAAAATTGAAATTTCTTTTTCTAAATTTGTTAGAGAGAGATTGCAAAGAGAGAATTATAATTAATTCTTTTTCCGAGTTTTTCAAAGAGAATAATATAAATTTAATTCTCAATTTCTTCTTTGAATTTTCTCACCAAACAAAAGATGGCGACTCTGCTGGGGACTAGCTTCACTGACGAAGAAGTGGTTTATTTGTGGTTTATTTTTTTCCCTTGAACTTGTTCAATACTGGAGATTGGTTTATTTATGGTCCACTAGATTATAAGTAATAAATTTTCTAAGTTGTCATATTCAAAAAGACACCTCTGTTAACTGTAAAGTTCTTCCCATGTTAAGTCTTAATCAAGACTGGATGTTGGTTACTTAGAATCCACCGGATTAAGAATAACGAATCTTTCACATCGTCGAGTTAACATTACACTTCTGACGATCATCATCCCTACGGAGTATGAATTCAGTTTGCATTACTCACAATTTGTCGCGTTAATAATACACCTCTGACAATCAACTTATCAATCATTTCAATAGGATGATAAGTTCTCAAAATTGCTCAAAATTGCTCAAAATCGCAATCTTCACCAGCAAGACGCTAAGTCTTCAAATCTTATTCAAATTACAAGTACAAATTCATGTCACGTTAATACCACACCTCTGACAATCCACTTATCAATCCTCTTTAATAGGATGATAAGTCTACAAAGTTGCTCCGATCGTAATAAATTCTTGTCACGTTAATATCACATCTCTAATAAAATCAACTTATCGACTCTCTCTAATAGAGCGATAGGTCCTCAAAGTTATCTCAATCGCAACAAATTCATGTCACGTTAATACCACACATCTGACAATCATTCATGTCATGTTAATATCACACCGCTGACAATTCACTTATCAATCCACTTCAATAGGATGATAAATCCACAAAGTTACTCTGATTGCAACAAATTCTTATCATGTTAATATCACACCTCTGACAAAATCAACTTATCAACTCTCTCCAATAGAACGATAGGTCCTCAAAGTTGCCCCAATCGTAACAAATTCCTATCACGTTAATACCACACATCTGATAATCATTCTTGTTATGTTAATATCACACCTCTGACAATTCACTTATCAATCCTCTTCAATAGGATGATAAGTCCATAAAGTTACTCCGATCGTAATAAATTCCTGTCACTTTAATACCACACCTCTGACAAAATCAACTTATCGACTCTCTCTAATAGAGCGATAGGTCCTCAAAGTTGCTCCGATCACAACAAATACTCGTTAAGTTAATATCACATCTCTGATGACCAAATCAACTTATCGACTCTTTTCAATAGATCGATAGGCTCATAAAATACTGTTAAGTTAACATCACACTTCTAACAATCAAACCCCCTAATAAACTTGTTAATCTTTTTTCAACAAGAATAGTAAGTTTTCATTATAAAATCCCTAGTGGATTAAAGCTTTTCTGGAATTATCCTAGTGATAATAAAGAAATTTTTTAAATTTCACTCTAAGTGAAAATTCATGCCAAGTTAATACTATACCTCTGGCACTTCCAACTTTCTTTTAGTGTTTCAAGTGAAAACATAACAGAGAAAGAAACAACGATAAAGCCTATATATTCAATATCGTAGCATGGTGTTATTAATAACACCAAAATCCATGTCTTACATGCATGGAGGACGTTATCTCGATCCCTAAATAGAGATAAGTCTACGCCTAACACGCATTGTTGGTTAGTCTTTTGCCACGAAAAAGACACCAGAATCCACGTCTGGGAGATTATTTCGATCCCTAATTAGAGATAAGTTTACACCTAACACGCGTTGCCGGGTAGTCCATTCCCGTGAAATTGACCAAGTCTATGTATTCGGCATCATAGCACTAAGTCTAAGAGAGCCGGGTAGTCCATTCCCGTGAAATTGACCAAGTCTATGTATTCGGCATCATAGCACTAAGTCTAAGAGAGTTTATTCTTTTAGCAGGTAGTCCATTCCCGTGAAATTGACCAAGTCTATGTATTCGGCATCATAGCACTAAGTCTAAGAGAGTTTATTCTTTTAGCACAATGTTACATGTGAAACGGACTTAGACAATCCACATGCTAGCTTGACTCAAACGGTAATCGATAAAGGCTTATCACATCCATTGATGGCTGAGGGTTTGCTAAAAATCCTATGAATGTTTGCGGGCACATCAACTGAATGGATGCGAGCCGTTACATGACGTTTGAGAGCTTCTGCTCATGAGTAGCTTGTACCATCATTATAGTTTCTCTTTGAAGCTCAGGTCCTGCGTAACAAATCTCTTCAACCAATATGCCTTTGGAGCAGGTACAGAAAATAACTCCTTTATGATAAGGAATCAACAGCTCCAAGATCAGAGTTGAGATCCAAAGTATTTTAAAATTTTATCCCGGTCAACTGTGAACTTTCAAAAACTTTGGAGGGAGTTCTGTAGGCTACCTAAAAATAACTATAGATAGCTGATCCCCGTCAAACACCAAGGATGGAAGTTACAATTTGATGGCTTCCAGAAGGCTATTATTTAAAAACTTTCACGTAGATCGATGAAGGTTACAATCTGACAACCTTCACAATAACCAATGAAATCTCTAATTCAACAACCTTTATAATCAACATCGAAAGTTATAATCTGACGACTCTCATATTTTCAAGGAGCCAAGATAAAGGTTACATGATGACGATCTTTGCAACGCTCTAGCAAAAGAGACTACAAATTGACGGTCTCTTCAAATCAAAATGCAAGTGGCCTCATTCCAGAGTCAAAGCAATGCAAATGCAGCTTCAACCCGGCTACAAATGTAGCTCCTAAATGCTGTCAAACACAGCTCTTAAATGCTACCAACGCAGCTTCTATCCGCTGCCAACGTAGCTTCCAACAAGCTGTCAATGCAGCTTCCAAATCGCTGTGTCCGAGCTTCTAGACGTTGCGTTCGAGCTTCCAGACACTGTGTTCGAACGTAGAATTCATGCCAGAACATAGAGTTTGCATTTGACTCATTCAAATATGAGTTGAACGGTTTTAAAACTATTTTCCACGATTTGAGGGGATTACTCTCCTACTTAGGAGCGAAATAATGAGCCAGTTACACCCCTTAATCCCCCTATAAATCTCAAGAAACTCAACTGAGGTAAAGGCTAGATTTTTGGGATCATGAGAGATCTCTGGGGCAGATCGGATCTTGGCAATCTTTGGATCTTCTGGAGCTACTCTTGGAGCTTTTCTTTGGCTTGAAACCAATTTCGGTTAAACCAATTAACTCTTCCATAGAGTTATAACTCACTCAGAGTTCCCTAACTCGTTAAGAGTTATTTTCAAACTTACCGCGTAAGTTATCCTCAACATCAATCAAGAGGATTCAACTGTGTTTCACGAGTTTAAACGTCGGATCGTTAACAAGAAGCAAACTTGACACGAGTTCGAGGGAGGCATCTCATCGCTAAACAAAGGGAAGGATCTCCGTCGATCTTTCTCTCGTTTGTAATTCGAAAAATTGATTAAGGGAATTATAATTTTTTTCTAAGTTTGTTAGAGAGATTGCAAAGAGAGAATTATAATTATTTCTTTTTCTGAGTTTGTCAGAGAGAATAATACAAATTTAATTCTCAATTTCTTCTTTGAATTTTCCTACCAAACAATAAAGAATTGAATTTATATTATTCTCTCTAACAGACTTAGAAAAAGAATTAAGTATAATTCTCTCAATGCAATCTCTCTCTAATAAACTTAGAAAAAGAAATTACAATTCCTCTCAATCGATTTCCCGATTTATAAAAGAGAGAAATATTGACGGAGATCCTTACCTTTGTTTAAACCTAAATTCTTCTTGGTGTCAATGGAATACCTCCCTCGAATGCTCGCGTCAAGTATGTTTTTCATTGATGTCGAGGAGAACTTGTGTGGCAAATTTGAAAAGAACTCTTAGCAAATTTTAGAACTCAGAGCGAGTTTAAATTCTGTAACAGAGTTAAATTGATTGAATCGAAAGTTATAAGCTAAGCTCTTGCTCCAAGGATCTTTGTTGTCGAAGGATGGATGCCGATCTCCTTATGCAATTACGATGCAAAAATCCGATCTCTCTAAGATTGATTTTCGAACTCAGTTGAGTTTGCTGATAGTTATAGAGGGATTCTGGGTGTAACTGCCCCTTAATCCACTCCTTAATGGGAGTTTATGTGGTGTAACCATCCCCTTAAATCTCTCTTTAATGAGGGTTTATTAGGTATAACCACCCCCATTAAGTGGAAAAATAGTTTTGAAAACATTCAGGTTTGTTTGAACCAATCAAATGAGAAATTCGTATTCTAGAATCTCTGCGTTTTGATCCTAGGATGCAGAGTTAGGCTCTGCAAATTGGGCTGAAAATGCAGCAATGAAAGGTGCGTTTGGATCTGAAACGCAACGATGAACCCTGTGTTTTGGGCTAAAAACGGAACAATGAAAGTTGCGTTTGGATCTGGAACGCAGTGATGAGCTCTGCGTTTGGGCCAAAAACGCAGCAATGAGCTCTACGTTTGGGCTAAAAACGTATCAATGAGCCTTGCGCTTGTGCTTGGATCAGAAGAGATTGTTGACTTATAATCTCTTCTGTCAGAGCGTTGTGAAGATTATCATTTTGTAATCTTCGCTCTAGCTCCTTGAAATGTGGGAATCATCAAATTGTAATTCTCGCTGTGAAGATTGTTGATCAGAACTTTTATCGGTTGTCGTGACGGTCGTTAAAATTGTAACCATCATCGATCTACGTGAAAATCTTTACATTGTAGCCTTCGCCTATTAATGCGAAAGTCATCAGGTTGTAACTTCCATCATTAGTGTTTGATGGAGGGATTACTATCTGCGGTGATTTTTTTAGACAGCCTACAATAGATAGAGGGAGCAACTATCTATACTAAAAGAAAATATTCAATTTTATTTGCTCTTGAATAATGGTTATTTATCATCATAAAAAAGGGGGATATTGTTAGCCCTCTTGTTTTGATGATAATTTACAAACACCATTATTGATGTTAATTGTTTTTTGAGCTATATTGTATAGATTATAATTTTTCAAGCATATTAGTGTCAACGTTGGAGGATTGGATGGAACAAAGAGCTACAACGATGATATCCAAGGAGGTGGAGGTATTATGATGGAGCAAAGCTTTCAAGAGTACAATACAAAAGTAAAGCTTCATCAAAATATGGGCAAATATCAAGACCAAAAAATTGTATTCATATATGTGAGATATTTATATTTTTATTTTCTCTCTAGTGCTTAATGTAGACAAGTTATTAAGTTGGTAATATTTGAAGCTCATTGGGTTCACACACACTTTCACAAAAATATTATTTTTGGACTATTTTAAAAATTCAGTGGTTTTCACAAATGGGAAATGCAAATTGGAAAATTCTATTTGTAACATGTTCATTTATGTGTTTATAAATATTTCACAAAGTTTTACAATTTTTAAAATTTATTTAGTATTTTTTCAGGCACTCAAAAACTCATTTTCAGAACATGCACAGACCATGTGCATGTTCATAAGTCGACTTATAACTTTGAAAAATCGACTTATGAACTGCTCTGGGATTTGCATTTTACTTCTGCTGAGTCGACGCATAAAAGTTATAAGTCGACTTATATGTAGTAAGTTGACTTATGCCTTTTTATAAGTCGACTTATGCTTGTTTTTCAGCCTGTAACAGCTAGTTATAAGTCAACTTATACACTGTAGCAAGTCGACTTATAACACTGTAATGACTATATTTTGGCTGTCTTGAAAATACGGGATTTTGATATTTGTTTGGGATTTGGGTTGTTGTTTGGGGTTTCTATAAATACCCAACCACTCTCATAACTTTTGTAATAAATTGAGCAAGATAAAAAATCCCAAGTTTGATTTTCTAAGTGTTCTTGAGCTCTAATTTTCAATTAATCATTCTCAAGTTTGTTTTAAGCCTTTGTTTTTCTCACATCCATACACCACAACTCTTGAGCTTCTCTTGTTCTCTCTTGATCCTTGTCATACGATTGTTGTGAGAGTTTGCCTTCTTATATTGTGTTTGTGTGGAGAGATCGATCTCGAGGAGATCACTTGTATGTGTTGCAAAATCTCAAGAGGAGATTGTTGTGAAGAAGTTCGGCCTTCCGAACAGGGTGTGATAGTGAAATTCTCCTCGGGAGTGGAGAGCATCGAACCTTGTGAACATATCGTGTGTCGCCATTGACTAACTATTCTCTAAACTCATCTCTCTTTTATTGCTTTTACGTTTATTTTAGTTGTTGTGTTGCATTATCATTTTTTATTGCACATTTATTGTCTCATTACCCTATTCACCCCCTCTAGGGTATTTCACTTCTTTGTTGGACCCAATTCCTTCATGTCAAATTACTTTGACAATTGCTGCTTCAAACTCCTGATATCCTTCATATATGCACCTGCAACCAACATATCATCAACAAACAGCAGTAAGATGATATAACTAGATTGATATCTTTTAAAGTAGTAATAGTAGTCGGTGTTGCACTTCTAGAAACCTTTCTTGTGTATGAAGCCGTCAAACTTCCTGTACCACTGTCTTGGGGCTTGTTTCATGCCATACAAGCTCTTCTTGAGTTTACACACCATGTTCTTCTTCTTTTCTTCTGAGAAATCTTTTGGTTAGTGCATGTATATCTCCTCTTCTAGATCTTCATGAAGAAACATCGTCTTCACGTCCAACTGCTCGAGATGAAGATCTTCAATAGCTACAATACTCATCACTGTAACTGCTCGAGATGAAGATCTTCAATAGCTACAATACTCATCACTGTCCTGATAGTATTTAGCTTCACCATGGGAGCAAAAATATCGGTGTACAATAGCTACAATACTCATCACTGTCCTGATAGTATTTAGCTTCACCATGGGAGCAAAAATATCGGTGTAATCAATTACTTCCTTCTGCTGGAATCCTTTGACAACTAGTTTGCCTTTATATCTTCTGGAACCATCATGTTCCTTTTTCACCCGATACACGCATTTATTGTGAAGTGCTTTCTTACCCGTGGGCAACTCAGCTAGTTCCCACATCTGGTTTAAGATGAGAGACTTCATCTCTTCTTTCATGGCAAGCTTCCATCCGCTCGCATCTCCATCCTAATAAGCTTCATCATAGCTTTTAGGCTCTCATCCATCTGTCAACAACAAATAGTTCATATATCTCCTATTGGGCACAGGAGGCAGGCGGAGCTAGTGCGTCGGGCTCCTGCGCACCGTTCTGTCCAACAGGCTCTTTTGGCTGAGGACATGCTGCATTTGGTTCTTTCGATAGGTCACCTGGGACATCATCTGCATCTACAAATGTTGACTCGCTCTCCTCTGAGTCATTAGCATCTGTCTTGTGCATGTCCTTGTACATTACCTTCTTGTTAAATATCACATCTCTGTTGCGTATCACTTTCTTATTTTCGTTGTCATAAATATGGTAGCCAAATTCATCTTCACCATAGCCGATGAAAGTGCATTTCTTTGACTTGGAATCAAGCTTATTCCTACCTTGATCACTAATATGCACATAAGCTTTACAACCGAAAATTTTAAGATGTGAGAGTTTCACCTCCTTTCTACACCATACCTCCTCTGATATTTTGTGCTCCAATAGAACCGATGGACCTCGGTTGATCAAGTAAGCTGCTGTGTTGACTGATTCTGCCCAGAAGAACCGTCCAAAAATGCTGTGTTGACTGCTTCTGTTTAGAACTGCTCTCTCTATCAATGTGCTGCTCATCCGCTCAGCTACACCATTATGCTGAGGCGTATCGGGAATGGTTCTCTTCATTCTGATCTTGTGCTCATAGCAGAACTTTTTGAATCCTTTGTCTTCATACGCACTGCCATTATCGATCCTGAGCTTTTTTATCCTCACTCTGGTCTCATTCTCAGCCATAACTTTCCATCTCCTGAAAGCCTCAAATACTTCTGACTTATGTTTTAGAAAGTAGACTCATACTTTCCGATAGTGATCATCGATAAAAGTCACGAAGTAGTGTTTTCCTCCAATGGACACGATGGTTGTTAGTCTCCAAACATCTGAGTGAATGAACTCAAGCTTTTCCTTCTTTGGGGTTCCACCACTTGTCTGAAAGCTAACTTTCTTCTACTTTCCAAGTATGCATTCTTCACACATATCAATCTCTACTGATTGTAAACCTACGAGTTTTCCCTTTGTGTGCAAAATCTTCATCCCCTTTTCACTCATAAGACTGAGTTTCTAGTGCCACAGCTTTGAAGTCTTATTGTCTGCTACAACTGAGATCAAACAATGTGCATCTACTATCATATACAGAGTACCAATCTTTTTGCCTCAGGCAATTGTCATTGCACCCTTTGAGATCTTTTGATCATCTCCATAAAAGGTTGTAGTATATCGTTCGCCAGCCAACTGGCCTGCGGATATTAAGTTCTTCCTCAGATCGGGAATATGCCTAACATCCTTCAGCTCCCATACTGACCAGTTCAAGTTAATTTTCACTACATATTTGTCCACAATAGCACACGATTAATCATCATCAAGGTATACATATCTAAAATTTTCAGGAACATACTTCTCGAAGAATTCTTTTTGAGAAGTAGCATGGAACGATGCTCCTGAATCTAACACCCAAGATTCCTCATTGCTCTCCAAAGAGCATATCAATGTGTCGTCTCCTCCTGAGGTGGAAGTGACATTCACCTCTGGCTTCGCCTCCTTCTCCTTCTATGCACTCTTGCACTGATTCTTATAATGCCCGATCTTTCCATAATTCCAACACTCGATAGCCTTCGAGTTGGTGCTTGGACTCCTTGACTTGGACCTCCTATCCTTTGATCTACCTCTGTAGTTTGATTTGCCTTGTCCGTTCCTTCTGGTTGAATTTCTATCTCTTGACTCTGTATGTAATACTGAAGAGGTTGTAGCTTCACTTGACTCTCTCCGTCGGATCTCCTCACTAAGAACCGGATCACAAACGTCATCGAATTTTAACTTGTTACTTCCTGATGAGCTACTCACAATCATGACTGTAGTGTTCCAGCTTTTGGTAAGGAAGACAAAAGGATCATCGCTCAAACTTCCTCATCAAACTCAATTTTAACTGAACTTAATTGGGTTGTGAACGTATTGAGTTTATTGATGTGTTGTATTACTGACGCGCCTTTCGCCATTTTCAGATTGAACAATCACCTCATCAAATAAACTTTATTTGCGGCTGATGGCTTCTCATACATATTTGAGAGTGCTGTCATAAGACCTGTCGTGGTCTTCTTCTTTGTAATATTGAATGCAACATTACGAGTTAATGTCAATCTAATAACTCTGAGGGCTTGTCTGTCTAGAAGGTCCACTCATCCTCCTTCATAGACTCTGGCCTCTTCCCTGAAAGGGGTTGATACAGATTTTTCTAATACAGATAATCCCTTATTTGCATTTTTCAGAATCCAAAATATGTTCCATCGAACTTCTCTAATCTCACATTTTCTTCATCTGCAGCCATCGCTCCCACTTGAATATGACTTTATCTAAATCATTTCAGACTCTGATACCTGTTGTTGGGAAATACACATGGTTATGCTAAACCCCTAAAGCAGCAAGAAACACAGTATAGAGAAAAGTACACCCAGATTTACGAGGTTCGACAAACTTGCTTACGTCCTCAAGAGTCACACAATTAATTTCTTATTAATCAAAGAAATTACAATGCAAGAGTAGATCTGAAACTTGAAATCTGTCAATTCACTGTAGCTACAGTGAATAATTCCTCTTCTTAAATCTCCCCCCAAATCTTCACTGTTGAGAGCTGAGAAGAGAGAGAGAGAGAGAGAGAGAGAGAGAGAGAGAGAGAGAGAGAGAGAGAGAGAGAGAGAAAACCCTAGCGATAGCCTGGCGACAGGCTATCACTGGAGCTCACCTGCGCCTCATCGCCCTCACCCGTTTGAGCTTGCCTGACGCAAGCCTCGAGCTCGCCTGACACAAGCCTTGAGCTCTCCTGACGCAAGCCTCGAGCTCGCCTGCAACTCACCGACAACCTCGCCTGATCTCGAGCTCGCTTGCACAGCGCTCAAGCTCGCCTGGAGGAGCTCGACCTCGCCTACAGCTTCGCGTGGAGCTCGCCTGAAGCTCCTCGAGCTCACCTATGGAGGTTTGGATCCACACCCAAATCCAACAGCAGTGCCCTATCTTTGAGGTCTCCAGGTTGTGCCCTAGGAACAAAATTGAATTTACTGTTTGTACAATGATACGGGTGTATCTTCTCTTCGGGAGCTTAGCGATCCTCATGGAAGCTTGAGGATAGATGATTCTCATGATAGCATGAGAATAGGGGTGTAAAACAGTACAGTGGAACGCAGGTGATAGCATGAGAATAGGGGTGTAAAACAGTACAGTGGAACGCAGGTGGAAGCGTGAAACGAGACGACGAACAGCAGATTCGGAGAATCTAGTTTTCAGCTCGTGAGTCGACCCATACATGAACATGAGTCGACTCATTAGGTTGAGTGGACTCATGACTGTCATAAGTCGACTCACGAAACCCAACCGTTTTGTCAAAAGTTTCTGCTCGGTCGACTTATCAGTTTATGAGTCGACCCATGAGTTACGAGTCGACTCATGTGAGGTCATGAGTCGACTCATCGATGGTTTCTTGATTCGTTTGGGTTTCTGTTCACACGAATTCCTGTTGATTTTGGGCTTGGTTATTTACCAGATTACCATCCACATTTGTACACCTATATAAAGGATTGTTTTAGGGTTTCTAAGTAATCAGAGGGAATTAAGAGAGACTCTAATCATTGTATTAGGGTTTAGAGAGGATTGAGAGGTTGTTCTCGATTGTAGAGAGATTGTGAGGGAGAGATTTGTAATAATTGATTCTTCATAATCTAGAGAAGGTATTTTCCTTCGCCATACTAAATTGTTCTTGTGTTTTAGTTGTCTTCTTCTCAACCCACCTTTTGGTGAGATCCTTATTTCATTGGAAGGAGTCCAGGTTTTAAGGAGGAAGAAAATGGTTGAAGGAGACAATTCCATGGGGATTGATGCATTGGAGAAGCAGATCGAGACGATAGATTCGACTCTCACACAACTCATCAGTCTTATCCATAAAGGTGGCAAACAAGGTGAATCTTCTTCGAAGAAAATTGTTGAGTCCGATGTGAAAAGAGTATATTCAGATTCCGACGAGGAGGAGGAGACCGTTAAGGCTGCATTGCATCAAGGGGGTAAGAATTCTTATCAGAACCTGAAGATTGACTTCAAGGTGGAGATTCATGTTTATGATGGGAGTATTGATGTCGAGAGGCTTGATTACTGGATCGAGCGGATGGAGACATATTTTACTCTTTATGGCTATTCGTCAAAAGAAAAGATTGTGTTCACGACTTTGAAGCTTTCAGGACACGCGTTGACGTGGTGAAAATCCTACTGTAAGCAGGAGAAGAAGGCGGTATCGTGGAACAAGTTTAAGGAGTTACTGAGAAAGCAGTTCTACCCGGTGGGATTCCTTGAAGAACGTTGGTACAAGTGGTACGACTTGCGCCAAAGGGTCAATCAAACCATTTAAGAATACACCACGGAATTCCAGCAGCAAGCGATGGTCCTCAACATTGCGACAGAGGAATATTCCGTGTTTATGAAGTATATGACGGGATTGAGCGATTACATCCGAAAGAAGATGAAGCTATTCACAGTGGAATCAATTGCAGAGGCGAACGTGAAGGCTATTGCCCTCGAGGGCAAGCAAAAGAAGGGCAACGAGACTAAGGGAGACTCTAAACAGACGGGAGGCGAGTCTAGTGGTTCTCAATCTAAGGAGGAGAAGAAAAAGGGTGATCCAGGGAAGGCAGGGCTATTTTGTAGTCACTGAGAGAAGATAGGACACCCAGTTGATCGGTGCTGGGAGAAGTATTCTCATCTCAAACCAAGAGGGTTGAAGAAGGAGGAGAAAAATCATACATTATATCTCAAGGTCCGAAAGAAGTCCCGGGGATGACAGAGCCCAACAGTAGTCTTAACCTTATAGCGGGGAAGCAGACCACGATAGAGGACGATGACCCGAGAGAGCAACTCTTTGTTCTTAAGTTGCAAGTGAAGACCAGTTTGGTTGATGCCATTGTTGATTCGGACAATGAGAAGAATTTGATATCCGAGGAATTGGTTCAGAAGCTTGGTCTGAAAACGATCAAGCATCCGAAGCCCTATCCATTGGGGTGGATTAAGAAGGAGGAGAAACTGAGTGTAGTTGATCAATGTACTGTCAGATTTGCGTTCCACGAGTCGTATATTGAGAGGGGGCTCAGAAGTACACCTTCACTAAGGATGGTGAAAAGTTCATATTTCGTTCGGCATCTCTTCCGAGGGAGACAAACTTGGGGACGGTGACGCGAGCGAAGAGACTAGTGCATACAAGCAAGAAGTTTGTCTCGCTGTGCATTAGACTTCCAGAAAAGCCATCGATAAAGGATTGCAACTTGGGGCGAAAGGTGATTACGACGAGACGCGGGATGGATGAGATATTTCCGATCGGACGTCGAGACCAGGTTCCTAGCAGGGTCAGATGGTGCAGAAAAGATGGAAGAGCTCGAGAGTTTTCTCAGCAAAAATTCTAACTTGAATGGGACTTCAAGTTCCTAAAGAGGAGACCCATGATACGGGTGTATCTTCTTTTCGGGAGCTTAGCGATCCTCATGGGAGCTTGAGGATAGATGATTCTCATGATAGTATAAGAATAGGAGTGTAAAATAGTACAGTGGAACGCAGATGGAAGCGTGGAACGAGACGACGAGCAGCAGATTCGAAAAATCCAGTTTTCAGCTCGTGAGTCGACTCATACATGAACATGAGTCGACTCATCAGGTTGAGTCGACTCATGACTGTCATGAGTCGACTCACGAAACCCAGCCGTTTTGTCAAAAGTTTCTACTCGGTCGACTCATCAGTTTATGAGTCGACCCATGAGTTACGAGTCGACTCATGTGAGGTCATGAGTCGACTTATCGATGGTTTCATGGTTCGTTTGGGTTTCTGTTCACACGAATTCCTGTTGGTTTTGGGCTTGGTTATTTACCAGATTGCCATCCACGTTTGTACACCTATATAAAGGATTGTTTTAGGGTTTCTAAGCAGTCAGAGGGAATTAAGAGAGATTCTAATCATTGTATTAGGGTTTAGAGAGGATTGAGAGATTGTTCTCGATTCTAGAGAGATTGTGAGGGAGAGATTTGTAATAATTGATTCTTCATAATTTGGAGAAGGTATTTTTCTTCGCCATACTGAATTGTTCTTGTGTTTTAGTTGTCTTCTTCTCAACCCATCTTTTGGTAATTCCGCGACCAAAGGGTGCTCGCACGGCGACTCGTATCAAAGGTGGGACCCTATAAACAGAAGCCATATGCTATAAATATGGAGCTTCACCCAGCTATTAATTGGATTCAAAAGAGAATATAGAAATGACAATGGAGAGATTAGCATTTGAGAGATTGACTGCAATCCTTACTGATTATTAGATAATTAATCTCATTGATTGTGGAACTTAATTAAATCCCCGTATATCCAGGATTATTTCTCTTTGTTTTCTTTCTTTCTTTCGTCAACCTGCAGTAGAATTCTGCTATGTTGCTAACAAACTCATGATTTTAGTGAGACAAATCCCACACCCACACTTAAGGGATGTGAAAGGCTCCTAACAAAAAAAAAACAACCGAATGGATGTGAAATGCTCCAAATTATAAAAACAAACCAAATGCGTTCATGTTATATGTAGTAGGACAAAACTGTATCGTAACACTATCTAAACGACAGAGGACTAAAATTCAAACCTTTCATGAATATCAAGGGTAAGCACAAATAATCCATATGAAGTACAGAAAACAGGCATATGCAGAACACAATCATACCTTAAACATTGCTGGCCCGTGTAATTCAAATAGTAATGCATCACCAAGTTCCAATTTATGCGCTCTCGCAAAATTTAACCACCCACCACTAAAACCAGTGCTATGACTAATATAGTTGACCTTATACTCCAAACCCTCCTCATCTTGTAATATCATTTGCTGATCATAAGCAGGGAGGTTCTCCTTGCAGAATTTTACAGGAATATTCTAAACATAATAAAAGAAAATTTAAAATATCAGTGGTAGAATATGTCAGTCACAATGCATTTAACTCATGTTTATAATCTTTAACTTACAAGCCAAAAGCTACCGGAGACATGTGACAATCCCATAGTTTTAATGAATGTGGGGTTGCAAGACCTCCAATTTTTTTGCAATTTTTGTGCTCTCTTTTCTGCATGTTCACGTTGTTCAGAAGATGGAGTTCTGCCAGTATATACTCGATGAGTTTGGTTCATAGAGTTCCTGATAGAATGATGAATGCACGAGAAGGAAGAATAAGGACACAAAATACATCAATATGCTAAACAAACATGCTCAGTAATTGTCAAATAATACCTTCTGTTGTAACTTGGAACTCCTTTCTCGGCAACCTGATAAAAATGCTTAAGCACTTCAGGATTCAAGCTTTGCTTTCAGGAACAAACATAGAAAAAGTAGAACTCAACTATAGAAAACAAAGTATCCATAAACCTTCTGTAACTCAAAAGGTGTAAGTGTCTCAAAGAGACCAGATTAGCTATGAATCCATCTTACATAGTTGCGTAGACATATATTTAAGCCTTAGAAACCTCGTGTTTGATCACCATATGCAATAATACCATAGTAATGAATCTTGCAAAGTTTAGACAGAAGAGAAGGAGGGAAATTTTGAAATTACAATTACAAAGATCAGATGTCACTGTATAACATATGTTTGTGTTACTAAATTCCTTATCTTTCTCAAAAATGAAACGACTAAAGAAAAATGGCACAAGTTCTGCATAAAAGAGAATATTGAATACTAATTCCACAAACATATTCTTAAGCATAGACAAATAGCACATTTGGAAAAGATCCTACCAACTTGAATAAGTCAAGCACTCACAGTTTAAGAGCTTTGAAATGTGTGATTATCATTGAGCATGAAACTCTTCATTATGACAGCATAATAGGATTTGAAATGTAACCATGTTAATCCTAGCTCATTAGAAAATTATGTTTATCAAAAGGGTTTTTTTCTGTGATGCAGAAAGTTAATCTAATTTTAAATAAATGTATAAACGTATAACACATCTGGGAATATACTTAGAAGTGATATGTGCATTTAGCAGCCATAAAAACGTACAGGTGAACAAGTATTGTGCACATGTACCACGACACTAGAAAAGAACATAAACCCTTGTTCATGAGTATATAACATCCTCTAGGCAAGCTCTGGATACTACTATCATGTATTACGTTATATTTTTTCTTGATGCGATAAAAATGGAAGATAACTTACCCCAATGTAACCAATAGAACTTCGTTTTCTTGCTGTTAAAGAGCAGCTCAAATCAGATTTGTTTAACTTTTTCCTTAAACTTGGCCCTCTGTTAATTTCCTGTAACACAAAAAAGGTATTATAATGTTTTCATTCAAATCCGAATAGTGAAGTATAATAAATACAAATTTAAACATATACAAACATTTTAAAACATTCTATTATACATTTATACTAGCAGAAAGCTTCTGTGTTTGACTTCTGTAGAAGTACGCTTCCATGTAGAAAGGGATCAAACAAGTCCACCAGACACTAAACTATCTAAAATGCAACTTACAATGAGAATGAGACAATTAAAAAGAGATTGATTCACCAAGATTTCTTAATGCTTACCAAGAGAACGGATTTAGAGTCTTTGTTTGTGTGCATATTTCCAATTTCTTCTGATTTCTTTGTAATCATGCTGCAGTTCTTGAGAACGGATTTTCAATCATTTTTTTTTTGGTCAATGAAAACTTTATATTCATTTACCAATTTGGAAGAATTAATTACATCATATCAAAACCAGATAAGAAACTGGTTCTCAAAACTCAACTAAGATATATACAGACACTCAACTCTATCTCTTACATGAATTGGGATTTTTTCATTCAAAATTTTTGAGAAAATAGAGAACTTAATATCTCGGAAGATTGCCACAGGTTGTCTAGCTTTACTCTGGAAAATTCTTTGATTCCTCTCCTGCCAAATCAGATATACTGAGACAGATAAAGCAATTCTCTTGAGTTTTTCAGTATAACCCTTCCTCTTCAGCCTATGACTGTACCAATTAACAATACAACTCCAATCACACGACCTCCAGCTGAAGTTCAGCCAATCCAGCACCAGATTCCAGACAGTATTTGAAAACTGACACTCAAAAAACAAGTGACTGCAGGATTCTTGATATCTTGAACAAAGAACACATTGATTTGTATTGAGGATGTTCATCTTGCATAGTCTGTCCTGAGTTAATAATCTTGATTGAACAGCAAGCCAAAGGATGAAAGCATGTTTAGGAAAATGTATATTGTCCCAAACAGTATTTGCCCAGTCAACTAGAGGTGCAGGTTGTATCAGTAACCTGTAAACAGATGATATATGTACTTTTCCTCCAGAGCAGCATTTACCAATAATTTCCTGCAGATTATCTACATTCCCAAATCTGTTAATCAATTTGTCTCTGGCTTTTATTATTTGTTTCCACATCCAAGAGTCATTTGATCTTGACTGAACTTGCCAGATATCAGCTCTCTGCAGATAATGACCATGAATCCATTTTATCCATAAGATGTCTTTCTTAAGATGGATCATCCATAAGAGTTTAAGCGCCGCTGAAAGATTCCAAAAGCTAGCAGAGAAAACACCTAAGCCTCCAGATTTTTTCTCTTGACAGATTGAAACCCAAGATACTAATGATATCTTATGGTTCCAAAGGAAATCAGAGCACATACTATCAATTTTCTGAAGAACTTTCTTAGGCAAAAGATAATTGCTAGTCCAATATATATATATACCCAGGATAACAGTTTTAATCAGCTGCAATCTGCCAGCAAAGGATAGTGATCTTTTCTTTTGCCAATTCTGGATCTGCTCTGAGATTTTGCTAATCAAGGGGGAACAGTCCATCCAGGTCAATCTCTTTGTAATCAATGGCATACCAAGATACCTCACAGGTAAAACCCCCTCAGGGAAATTAAGGTATGAGCAAATCTGAGCTTTGAGATTCTCATCAATCCCATTCATGTAGATTGAGCATTTGTTAGGGTTAATACTCAAACCAGAGACCTGACAGAATTCTTTGAGGCAGTTGTGAAGCTTAATAATAGAGTACATATCAGCCTTCCCAAAAAGCAGCAAATCATCAGCAAAGAACAAGTGGGTAATGTTTAATCTTGAGCACATTGGATGAAATTTGAATAACCCATCATGTCTGAGAGAGTTGAGTTTTCTAGACAGGTATTCCATACCCAGTACAAAGAGATAAGGAGAAAGAGGATCTCCTTGCCGTAAACCCCTAGCACTTTGAAAAAATCCATGAAGAGATCCATTAAGTGACAGGGAAAATTTTGGTGTAGTGATGCATTCCATAATCCATTTAATCATTCTATTTGGGAAACCAAGTCCCACCAGCATAGCTTCAATAAAGTCCCAACTAATGGTGTCAAAGGCTTTTCTCAAATCAATGTTGAGAGTAGCTCTAGGTGATGAATGCTTCCTACCATAGTGCTTGATAAGTTCATGAGCAAGAAGGATATTATTAGAAATAATTCTCCCCTTAACAAATGCACTTTGGCCTTCACTGATTAGAAAACCCATAACCCTCTGAATTCTGGAAGCAATAATCTTAGAAATGATTTTGTAGACACAATTACAACAAGAAATAGGACGGAAATCAGATGGAGTTTTAGGATTTAAAACCTTAGGCACCAATGTGATTGAAGTGGTATTTATAGCACCCAGAAGTTTGCCAGAGCTAAAGAACTCTTCCACTGCAAGGTATAGGTCCTCATCAATTATGTTCCAAGCTGCTTTAAAGAAAGAGGCATTATATCCATCAGGGCCAGGAGCTCTATCATCAGGCATAGAAAAGATAGCTTGTTTTATCTCTTCTCTGGAAATAGGGAGAATCAGATCATTGCTTTGAGAAGAGGAAAGAATAGGGTCATTTGCAATCACTTCAGAATCTGGTCTGGAAACAGGTGGAGATGTGCCAAGGAGTCTCTGATAGTATTCAGTGAATTCTGTAATGATATCATCCATTTCAGTGATTCTATCTCCATTATCAGAATATAGAGATAAGACTCTATTATTGTGCCTTTTTGCTTTCATAATGGCATGAAAATAATGAGTGCATTTGTCACCATAGATCCCCCATTTGATATTGGCTTTTTGCCTATAGAAAGATGTTTCACAGTTAAGAAGCCTGACATATTTGCTTAAACATTCCCTTTCTTTAGCAATCAGCACAGGACTGAACAAATCAGAGTTTAGTTGCTTTTGAGCCTCTGCAAGTTGATCCTTAGCCCTCAACACTTGTTCACTAATGTTCATAAAATGCTTTTTATTCAGCTCCTTTAAGACAACCTTGAGCTTCTTTAGTTTAGTATGAAATTTGAACATTCTGTAACCCACAACATCTTGGTCCCAGACTGATTTTACTGCTGAGAGGAAATCAGGGTGGTTAGTCCACATTTTAAAAAATTTGAATGGCCTCTTACCCTCATAAGTATCATCAACAATGGTAATAAGGGCTGGAGAGTGGTCTGAACAAGATGGAGGTAGGAATTCCACCTGGCTTGAAGTATATTGTTGCACCCATTCTTCATTGATAAGAACTCTATCGAGTCTACTCCAGATTCTTGTGTCTTTATCTTGCTTATTACACCAAGTATAAAAGCATCCTGTGGTTTTGAGATGCACAAACTGACACGAGGATATAAAATCCTGGAAATCTTCAGTTTCTGACTCAGTTACCATAGCACCACCAATTTTCTCTCCATTATTGATGATAGAGTTAAAATCTCCTCCAATAACCCAGGGACTGGTGACAGATTGTTTGAAAGCCAAGATATCATGCCAGAGGGATTTCCTTCCAGATATATCATTAAGAGCATATACCACAGTGATTATACCTGATAGTTTGCTGTCTTTTGAAGCTATTGCACATGTCATGAATTGATTTGAGGAATTTATGAGCTGAACAGATAAAATCTCACTATTCCAGAGAATCCAAATCCTAGCATTATTTGCTTGATGACAATTAGAGATCCAAGTCCAGTCTTTAACCACTTTTTTAGCAATAGATTGCAATTTATCACTAACAACTTTTGTTTCTAAAAGAGCTATAAAAGGAAGATTATATTGATGTATGAATTGCTTCACCATCATATGTTTAGAGGATTTATTAAATCCTCTAACATTCCAAATAGCTAGGTGCATCCAGATATAGTACCACCTCTATCAACACTAGAGAGGTCTAATTCTTGCATCTGTTGATCCAGGGGGGAGAAAAGTGATACCTGAGAATATGATACACCTTCAGCATTTGCTTTTGCTTTAGAGTTAACTCTGCTGGCATAATTTCCTCTGCTGATACTGGTAAAACCTGTGGCATTCACTGTGGGAGATTGTAGAACATAAGTTAGGCCAGCATTTTCACCATTGACTTTTACTGTTTGTGCATGTTTTTCAGGTGTTTGCTCCTTATTTCCAGGTTGTCTTATGAAAACATGCTCAACCACTTCCTGAGTCTGAGTTTGCTCTCTGGAGATTTCCTTTTCCTTTTCAGATGTCACCACACCATTTTGTTTTGCATGTGCACCAGAGACTTGAGTGGCTGTCTTATTAACAGGAACCCAAACTTTCCTTCCAGCTTTCCTTCTACAATGTTCAGTTACATGGCCAATAATATTACAAGAATCGCACCATCTTGGCTTGAGCTCATATACTACTTTCTGAGTATAACATTTCCCATCAGGATCCTGAATTATGAGCTGATCAGGCAAGGGGGTTTTTAAAGGGAGGTTAATCTCAAGAAGCACTCTAGCATAGGAAATCCTCTGTCTTGATGCTGTAAGTTTATCAGTAGTGATTGGTTTCCCTATAAGGCTAGCAATTTTACTTATCCCAGTAGCAGACCATAAATTCAACCTCAAGTTGGGGAATTGAACCCACATAGGGTAGCTATTGTCTTGTAACTTCTCCATGTCAATGTCTATCTTCCAAGGCATAAGAACTAAAGGTCTTGAGCCAAAAAACCAAGGTCCAGCTTCCAGAATATCATCCTTATGCTTTTCAGATTGAAAATCACAGAGGAAGATACCAGGTCTAATTAAATGCACTTCAGGGATAGATATTTTCTCCCACAGCTTCTTTACATAAGTTTCCATTGATTTATACCTGACATTAAGCCCAATAACATGCCCAATTAAGGCATGCTTCCAGTATGATTCACCCTCTTTCCACTCATCCGCAGTAAATGAGACAGAATTAGCCTGAGCAGGTGGGATAAAATTTAGATTTAAGCCATTTCCTTGCTTCCTATTATCTGTGAATAAACTCACAAAGGATTTCAAATTTCCAGAATTTGCTGGTATCTTTTCATTTTCCTTGGAAATGTGATCAGAATCAGCATTTCGATTTTCAGAATCAATATTATGATCGACATGAGAGCTTAGATCTTCATTATTCTTTCCTTCTAGAATAACATCCTCAACAAAACCAGATTCAATATCTTCCTCAAAATCATCTGCCCAATTGGTAGAGTTAGAAGAGTTACCAAGCTGGCGAGAGATCAGGACACCAGATTTCAATAGCGGAGATTGAGGATGAGATAATGGATAAGATTTAGCCAGAACCTCATCCATTAGCATCTTCTTTCTAGCACCCTTTGGACCAGTACTATCCATCATCATCTCAGAGCTCAAGGAAGTAGACACACCTTTTACTGTTCCATTGTTTCTCTGATCATCACTATCGATTTCCACAGCATCATCAGATCCCTCAGCCATAGGAGATGAGGAAGGGTAGACGAAGATGGAATCCCTCAGTGCAGTATTAGCAATACCCTTACTCCCATTCTTCTTCTTCTTCATCGTAGATCTAAGCGGAGGCGCACAGTAGCGGGAGAAAAATCGCCCGCTAACGTGCACCTAACAACCCGCTACTTTTTTACAGCAACGCATTGGATTTTCAATCATTGTTTGCATGCATATTTGACATCTATATTTCGGGAATTCCGATCTTCTCCTATTCTTTTCCAATTTCTTTTGATTTGTTTGTAATCATGATGGGGTTTTTCAGAATGGAATTAGAGTATTTTTTTTTTGTGTGTGCATATTTGAGGTCCATATTTCAGGGTTCTTGAGAATGAATTCTTTGTGAAAAATATTGGTACTTTTTGGGTTTTCTGATAGTCAATCCGGAATCAAGACAATGCCACCAACAGTTTATTGGTCATTGGTCAGACTAATTCCGCATGAAGGATCTTTCATATTTAATTATATGCGTCATGGTTATATTGAGATCTGTTTAATATATTCTGATTGTTTCTTTCTATTTTACAATTATTTTATTTCCAATCAATAATGTAAATTCAATTGGCTTAATCAATGCCACAAATAAATGCATTTCCTGTAGTATAGTTTTCATGTTTTGTTTCTCTATCCTTCTTTCTGAGATTTTGAATATTGGAAGTACTGCTCCCTGTTTGAAGGAGGTTAAACAATATACCACACGCAAGATTTCTTCAGAACTAACAGGCCTTCTGGCTTTTTCAGAAGCGCATTCTTGTCTCTACTAATATAAGATTCATAAGATTGGTAGGCATTGTAAAGATGCGGTGCATTCGTTTTTTCTATTTATAGGTTCTTGCCGATCTTTGAGGATCAGTGCAAATGATCTTTGACTTGGGACTCTTTATAGACCAAGAAGTCCAAATATGATAATATATCTACTGAAATTAACATTTCTGCAGATGTATACCGAGAAGTTAAAACGGCATATTTGCGATATAGCATTTATGTTTTAGAGTTGAGGACTTCTAAGAGATATAATGTTCATTTTTTTCCTTGGTGATTCCTTGCAGCGAATCCCGAAGTGGTGGATTTGGCTTTATTATATCAACCCCATGGCTTTCCCTGATTGTTTGCCTCCATTTTGTGATTTTTTATAATGAATTGTGTTTTGAATCCGTTCGACTTCATCCAATTTTTTCCGAAATAGGTGACTGCTTCCTCGATTCAGCGATATAATTCTATCTGAAGCTAAATTTTGATATTGGTGAACCTCGTTCTCTTTGATGCCGAGACCCTCTTGTTTAATTTTACATGTGCACTTTAATTTTCAGTTAACTCACTACATAATCAATATGCGTTGGGACTACTATATCTTGCTCTTTGAGTTAGTATCACCATGAATGTGACTCCCATTTTATATACATTACTGATTCATGAGAACAGATCTATTTGATATTATTCACAAATTAATAACAAGAGTGATAAGATAAAAAATATATTAATATATAGTCATCCACTTCCTGATAACTATATATAGTTCGCTCATGGGATAAATTTCTGTTGAGTCTGACTGAAAATTCAACTCATGTCAAGTCTGATTTAGTTATTTGAAATGTGTTTATATGTTCTTCTCTTCTATAATTAGATGATTGTATGAGAGTTAATTTAATTAGTGCTAAATATAAATTGTTTCTTGAGAGTTTTGCATATGTTGCTTGGTGAGAGTTTATCAAGAGTTTTTTATGTCGGATTCCAGGCATTTTCAAGTTAGATTTGTGAATTTATTTGGTATTTTGTTCATAGGAACAGCCCTAAATACTTTGAAAAACTCAGCAATAACTTGTCACAAAATACCTACTCAGTTATACCAATGTAGAATTTATTATTGATTAATTAATTTGATATCATCTTAAATATCCATGCGCTACACCAAACTTAAGTGTTTGTAGCGAAGGCTCACAGTTACTTATAATTTTAATTTACACCACATAATTTTTCTTGTATCTTTATTTTTCCACTTTTTCCCCCTAACGCTCAAGTCTATTAACTTAAAGCAAAATTAGAAAATAAAGCAAATTCTAAGCATAAATAACGAATAATAGAAAACAAAAAAAAATAAAGAACAACTTAGAATCAAAGTAGCTTTAATTCTCAACTCATAATTTGGCCAGAACTTTCACCACAGACCTATTCTGCTTAGATTGTTTTGATTCCTTGTGCTTCTTTGCATCCAAGTTCAATCGGTTTCAGAGAAGCAAAACATTTCTTCTCTAACAATGTGGGTGTGAACTTACCTTTTCCAGTAGATGAGGCTAACATTTATATATTCTGCTCTAACAATCAGATTCAGGATGCCATTTATGCCTAACACAAAAGAAAATTCTAGTAATAATGATTTAAAGCAAGGGAGAGAAAATGTATTTCATCCAATAGAAATGCACATCCACTCAAATATTGATGGTGTAAACCTGTCTCTCTTAAAGGCCCTTCTGGCCACTTATCCAAAATTCTGAAATGGTAATGAGTAAAATTCTATCAGTCCCGTAGACTAATTATCCTTTTCATGACCGAAACTGGCCTTTTTTCTTGAATGTGTATATTTCTTAGTTTGTTTTTTAAATGCTTGGCCAGTGGAGTTTAAATCTTGATTAATTACTTTGATATATCATCTTAAAGATCCATACACTACTGACAAATTCTCCTCCAATCTCTGCCGCTTTCATTCACCATCAAAGAGTATATATATTACAATCGGTTGACTCACCAAAATCTCCTAAAGATCCTCCTAATCACAAAGATCTATTTACCTAAAATAACAATAAGTTGATTCACCAAAATCTCCTAAAGATCCTCCTAATCACAAAGATCTATTTACCTAAAATAACAATAAGTTGATTCACCAAAATCTCCTAAAGATCCTCCTAATCACAAAGATCTATTTACCTAAAAATACAAAGATATTCACAATAATCTTAATACCCCCCCTCAAGTGGGAGCGTGAAGATCTCGAACGCCCAACTTGCGAAGTAGAAACTCAAATTTTGCTTTTCCCAAGGCTTTTGTAAAGATGTCTGCCAATTGAACACTAGTGGAAACATATGACGGACAAATCATCCCTTCAGTCACAGCATCTCGAACAAAATGACAGTCAGCTTCTATATGCTTTGTTCTTTCGTGAAAAACTGGATTTTGAGCAATGTACAATGCCGACTGACTATCACAATACAACTTCATACCCTTCGAATGGCGCACACCCAAGTCACCTAAAAGTTGTTTAAGCCACTTTAACTCACACACTGTTGCCGCCATTGATCTATATTCAGCCTCCGCAGACGATCTAGACACTATTTGTTGCTTCTTGGTCTTCCACGACACAGGAGAACATTCAAGTAACACGAACCAACCTGTCAAGGAACGCCGCATAAGTGGACAACTAGCCCAATCTGAGTCACACCACCCTTCTAGACTTAGATCACTATCAGCCCGAAGCAAAATCCCTTACCCCGGACTCTTCTTCAAATATCTCACAACCCGGAGAGCCGCCTCCCAATGATCCTCACGAGGTTGTTGCATAAATTGGGACAAAATATGAACCGAATATGCAAGATCAGGTCTCGTCACAGACAAGTAAATCAATCTTCCTACAAGACGCCTATACGGCGCCGGATCTGCAAGTAATTCGCCCTTAGCCAGGTCCAAGTTGTGATTTTGTTCCATAGGAAATGCCGCAGGTTTTGCTCCCAATAAACCTGTTTCAAAAATTATCTCGAGTGTGTATTTTCTTTGGCAAAGAAAAATTCCTTCTGGATTGCGGGCTACCTCTAGCCCTAAGAAATATTTCAAAACTCCCAAATCCTTCATATGGAAGCACCTGCCAAGGGAGTTTTTAAAAGTTGTCAATGCAACTTTATCATTCCCTGCAATAATTAAGTCGTCAACATAAACTAACACATTGATCCGAGTTCTTCCCTTGCACAACCCAAATAATGAATAATCTGAATAAGATTGCACAAATCCATAATTCTTCAAAGCTGTTGACAGTTTTGCAAACCAACATCGGGGAGCTAGTTTCAAACCATACAAGGATTTTCTCAACCTGCAAACCAAGTTAGGATTTGTATTCTTGAAGCCTGGAGGAACTTTCATATAAACCTCCTCACTCAAGTCACCGTGAAGAAAATCATTATGCACATCCATCTGATGAACTTCACAATTTTTAACAGCAGCAATTGCAAGAAAAATACGAACCGTCACCATTTTTGCCACAGGAGCAAATGTCTCGTTATAGTCAATTCCTTCCACCTGATGATTACCATGAATCACAAGTCTTGCTTTGAGTCGCTCTATGCTGCCATCAGACTTATACTTTATTTTATATATCCACTGGCTCCCTAGTGCTTTCTTTCCAGGTGGAAGAGTCTCCATTACCCAAGTCTCATTGTCTTCAAGAGCTCGTATCTCCTTACCCATCACACCTCGCCATCCCGAGTCTTTCATTGCTTCTTTAAAATTCTTTGGCTCATGTCCCATTGTCACGGCTGCAAGAAAATACCTGTGTCTCACAGAAAAACGTTCACAATTCACAAAATGTGTTATAGGATAGGGCATACCTGAGGAAGATGAAGGAGTTGATGAATTCTCAGATGGACTTATTTTCCGTATAATATGAGTAACAAAATCACGATACCGTGTAGAAGGAATTCTGGCTCATTTTCCTCGTCCTAGCTCACTGTCAACTTGCACTCCTTGCTCCTCCACCATATTGTCTAGCCCCTCAACACACACATCCTCTTGTGCGGGCTGCTGCACGGGCTGCACCGCAGCACCAGACCCCCCTTCGAGAGTAGACGTTGCCTCCAACGCCCCCTCAACGCACACAGCACACTCATCAGCACCCTCATCCTCACTCCATGCCCCATCCTCACTGTTCGCTAGCATAGGAGTCACTACATTCCGTGGTTTGGTAGTCGCAAAAGGAAATTCTTTCTCAAAGAACTTCACATCCCTCGATACGAAGTATTCATGTGTTTCTAAATCATACAACTTCTAACCTTTCTTCCCAAAAGGATAGCCAACAAAAATACACTTACGACTCCTACTTGCAAATTTATCACCTTTGTGTCGTTGATTATGAGCATAGCAAAGGCAACCAAATACACGAATAGCATCATAAGAAGGCCCTTTCCCAAACAGCATTTCATATGGCGATTTAGACTGAAGTAAAGTAGAGGGTGTTCTATTAATCAAGTGACATGCTGCCAACACACATTCTCCCCAAAATTTGATTGGTAAGTTCCCTTGAAATCTTAATGCTCTGGCCACATTTAATATAAGTTGGTGTTTTCTCTCAACTCTCCCATTTTGTTGTGGAGTGCCAACACAAGAAGTCTCAAAAATAATTCCATTATTTTGAAAATAATCATGTAAACAGTTAAATTCAGTCCCATTGTCACTTCTCACCCTTTTTATCACTTGTTCAAATTGTCGTTCAACCGTAGTAACAAAATTAAGAAACATAGATTCAACTTCCATTTTATTGCATAGTAAATATACCCAAACTCCTCTTGAGAAATCATCAACTATTGTTAAAAAATAGGTAGCTCCACATGAAGAACGAGTCTTGTAAGGCCCCCACAAATCCAAATGAACAAGTTCAAAAATCCTACCAGCATTATTCGTACTGATGGGAAAACTAGACCTAGGTTGCTTTGCACACGGACATACATCACAAGCTTTATTACTTCTCCGACAAGAAGGACTCATAGTTGGAATCATCTTCACTATTTTCTCCGACGGATGCCCCATTCGTTGATGCCATAACTCGAACGACGAATTATCATCCACTGTTAAGACTTTCACTTGAGGAACACCACGGAAAAAATAAAGTCCATCCAATCTTTCACCCGCTCCAATCACCCTCCTCATTAGTTGGTCCTGTATAACACAAATATTATTAGTGAATTGTACAACGCAATTTGATTCATCGATTAATTGAGTCACAGAAATTAAATTGCATGTTAATTGTGGGACATAAAGCACATGATCAAGCTGTAATCCTCCTGACAACAGACACTTCCTTCTTAGTTTGCTTCTGCCGTGTTTCCATCAGGCAATCCCACCAGGCAGTTTTTCACTCTTCGCACATTTCTCAAAGTAGTTAAGTCACACGTCACATGGTTCGATGCTCCTGAATCAATAATCCAACTAAAAGTACTATTCTTACCATACAGTCGCTCTTTTATTTTGGCTAAGTTCAAAAGATCAAGAAGTTGCTGCAGTTGCGTTGCTGAAACACCCGCAAGACCCGCAGCTTCAGTCGCACCCGCCAGGCCCAGCCCCGTCGATTTTATTTGCGCGGACAGGTGGTGCACCATGGCCTCTGCCACGACCAGAACTAGCACGCCCACCTCCTCTACTTGTTCGTCCTCCACCACGACCTGGTCCCCTTCCTCCGCGAGGTCTATCCCCCCACCATTCGGGGAACCCGTGTAATTGAAAACAAGAGGATTCGTCGTGGCCTTCTCTATTACAATGTTTGCAAAACTTGTCATTATTATCCAGAACACGAGACTTACCACGCACATCATGCTGAATTGCAAAGGCCATGACACTATCTCGTTCTTCCTTGGATGAGGACAACTCTCCTCCACGCAGTCTTTCCGCTTGAATCACTTGTTGATATGCTCTATCAAGCGTCGGCAATGGCTCTTGTCCAAGCAGATGTGTTCGAATAGAAGCATATGCGCCATCGAGGCCGATAAGAAAGTGATGCAGATAGTCCACTTCTCCCATTCTTTCTACCTGCATGACTATGTTACACGTGCAACTTCAACACGTACAAACCGGCACCTTCACATATGTTGTCAGTTCGTCCCAGATTTTTGACAAACGACCAAAATAAATGGCCACACTCTCGGTTTTTCCTTGCTTGCACTCCCCCAAGGACGTCTTTAATTGGCAAATACGAGTGCCGCTCACCACACAAAACCTGTTTTTGAGATTGTTCCACAGGAGTTGTGCATCATCATATTCTCCAAGTGTCGACCGAAAGGATGGCTCAATGGTATTGGTCAGCCATGACACCAACATCGAATGCACAACTATCCAATCCTCAAGTTTCTCCTCTGTTGTTGGCTTCGGAACCTTCCCTTCCACAAAGCCAAATTTCCTCTTCGACTTTAGCGAGGTTCGAACTGCCCTCGCCCATTCATCATAGTTCTCACCACGTAATTGAATCGGGGTAATGATGTTTCCCGGACCATCACTCGATCCAAGATGATACGTCATGTCCACCTTCTTGTCACCATCTCCTTTCTTTTCTCCCTCTTTGCCAGCCATGAGGGCTCTCGTGGAGGCTGTAGTATTGAAAAGAATTTGAGTTTGCCCTAGAATCACTTAGGCTCTGATACCATGACAAATTCTCCTCCAATCTCTGCCGCTTTCATTCACCATCAAAGAGTATATATATTACAATCGGTTGACTCACCAAAATCTCCTAAAGATCCTCCTAATCACAAAGATCTATTTACCTAAAATAACAATAAGTTGATTCACCAAAATCTCCTAAAGATCCTCCTAATCACAAAGATCTATTTACCTAAAAATACAAAGATATTCACAATAATCTTAATAACTACACATTCCAAAACGTAAATGTTAGTGGTGAAGGTTAACAGTTATAATTTTACACCGCACAATTTCTATTATTATCTTTTTCACCCTTGTTTGCCTAATGTCTTATGTCTATTAACATCGAAAAATTTGGCAAGTAAAGCAAATTCTAAGCATAGATAATGAATAAATAGAAAACAACAAAAAAAATGAAGAACAACTTAAGAAGCACAATAGCTTTCCCAACTGATAATATACGGGATGCATTATGGATACAGAAACTGGAAATTCGGGCAGAACTTGCTTCACTGACCTCTACTGGTTTGGTTGTTTTGATTCCTTGTGCTCCTTTGCATCCAAGTTCAATCAGTTTCGGAGAAGCGGAACATTCCTTTAAACAGTGGGAATCCTTCCTATCATCCTCATACACCTCTGCAAGTCTCTTCTTTCTGTATAATTTGCTAAGAGGAATCTCATCTTCCCCATCATCAACCTCAGCTGTAAGCTTCTTCTCTTTCTCCTTGTGATGAGAATTCACTTTTCCCTCGAGAGTGCAGTTTTCATCAGAAACCCTCACTGCCCGAGCCTCGACATCCTTGTTATCATCTGCAAGCTTCGCTAACTTCTCTTTGAGCTCCACCTCTTTCCTCTCAAACTCTGCAACATCCTCACCTGCATGCTTCTTCGATACCCGAGCTTCGAGCTCAGCATACTCGTTCTTCCACTCGAGAACCGCATTCTCCACTTTCTTCTTCTTGCATTCAATCTCCAAGAGCTTCTCTCTGAAATTTCTTTCTTTCTTCTCCATTTCTTCCAACAAACGCTTTATGGTTTCCCGATCACTTTGCTCTTTTTTTCTGAGATTTCTGCAGTCTTCTTCAAGCCTGGCCACGACTTCCCTGAGTATGACAGAGACCCTCTTGTGATCTTCGACTTCTTGACTTGCCACAAAGCTTGAGAACTCCGACCCATCAACCTCCATGATTTCTCTCTTTCTTCTTCTTCCTCCCCCGCTTTCCCCCCCTCTCCCGGATGGAGAAATGATGTGAGAGATGGTGAATGAGGAGGGAAAATCGAGGAAGATGAAAGGTCTCGCAGCTTTTGAGTTTGTCAGAAGATGACAAGTGGAAGTGGGAAGTTCAAAAGATGGCCATAGGAGCGGCGATTGTTTGGTTGGCTATAAATAAGGAAAGCTATCATACAAAACCCAGTTTCGATTTATTTTTTCTTTTTTTCGCTTGGTTTCTTAAATCGAAAAAAGAGATGAATTGCCAACATGTTATTAACGTTATGACTCATTTTTTAAAGAAACTCGTTTTATAGTTTTTTAAGGAAAAATATATAAATTAACTTTTGATGATTTTTTTCCTATTTCTTTTTCTTTGATTCTAGGAAATCAACAAAACAATTGGTTTATCTCGGTGGACCTCATAATTAAATATTTTTAATATAATTTAAATAATTAATATTATTTATGGGTCTACTGAATGAGAAGATTTTCTTGATGAATTGTAAAGTTTCTCTACAATTAATGATGTGAAGGATCACTACCCCCGTGAGAACTTCTATTACCACTAAACCTCTGAGTATTTTCACTCACACTTATATTATGTTCGGTCTAACATCTAATTTGCGAACGATGAAAATGCCCTCGACCATTAAAAAAATCATGTAAATAATAAAAGGATATAAGTGTGATATTGTGATGGCTAAAATTAATGTAAATAATAAAAGGGTATAAGGTTTGATCTTGCAATGGCTAGGGGATATCTTCTCTTTCTTGGTCATGTGCATGACACGTGACACGTTAGAGTTTATAGGATGTCTTAATTTGGAGGGCTAGTGAAACATCTTCAAGGAAGATTTACTAGAATAAACTTCTAATTTATTGATTTAACAATTTACTAAACTTCTAATTTACTAACTAAATTTGTAGTTATATTGGTCATAGTTCTTTATTGATTTAACAATTTACTAAACTTCTAATTTACTAACTAAATTTGTAGTTATATTGGTCATAGTTACTATTTACACAATCTAATTTACTAACTAAATTTGTAGTTATATTGGTCATAGTTACTATTTACACAATAAGTAATCTGTCACTATCCTAATTCACGTAGTCTATGAATATAAATGTAGTCCGAAACTCCAGCATTTTGTTGAAGAATTCAATCATAAAATTTCAAAAAGTCTATCTAAATATCCAACACAAATTTTTTTTAGTCTTAATCAAAAGTATAGGATGTATGATTGGGCAATTGTCCTAGCCTAACAATCCCAAACAGATAAGCATCCTCTCAATTTAGAGTTTGTCTGGTTCCGTCGTGTTAATAATTTCATAGAATGTCTTCTTCTTCTTCTTTTTGTTTGTTTTGTTTGTGGGGGCATAAATTTATAGAAATGTTCACCCAAAATGAGACTTTTCTTTGGAATCCATTTTCCTAGGTTTTGAGCTTGGAAATGGGTTGAAACCCACTTTTAGCAATGAAGTATATAGAGAGGGAAAAAGTGCTTTTGGTAATAAAAATAATGTGACGCCGCAAAATTGCAATCGCGGACTTTTTGCATATTAATCCCTCAAAACTTCAATAATTTCATATTAGCCTCTCAAATCTTGGAATTCCATGTTAGTCCCTCAAATCACATAACGTCATGCGAAATCATCCCTATAATTAATTATAATTATTTGAGTAGAATATTCTGTCAAATCTAAATATTAGAAGCAAAATTAGGGCTTTACTCCTCTATAAACTTTCTAAATTCATTTCATAATATTTTCAACCAAAAACCCTCTTTAAAAAAAAAATCAAATTCACTTGAGTTCTTCCCTAATGGTCATAAAAATACCATAACTCAAAATTTCTCATTTAACGAATCTATCATCTTCTTCTCCATTTTTTGAAACATTAAAGGAGATGATTTTTACATCTTTTTATTAAGAAGAGGGGGTAATGTGATAATTAACAGTGTTTGGCTTGTAGTCAACCCAATCATGATTTTGTTTTTTCATTACCAAACTAGCATAAGGTTGATTTCGTAAGACTCGGTAGGATTGGAGGGACTAATATGCAATTCCAAGATTTAAGGGACTAATATGCATTGTCAAGATTTATGGCACAGATTTGTGACCTTTGAAGATTGAAGGGCCTAATACCAAAAACCCTACAATCAATTAATTTATTTACCTTTACCTGTCTTGGTACCATGAATTCCTATTTTTGGGCACCTATATCCAGACGATAGAAGAACAAAAAGTAAAATTTCCCCTATTTTTGGGTTAGATCTGAAACGCGAACGAAAACCCTAACTCTAGTCGCCGCCGCCGCCGCCTCTTTCAATTGTAGGCGGCTGTCTCGCGATAGAGAGGGAAATTCGTCAAGATTCAGATCCGCCGCCGCCTCTTTCAATTGTAGGCGGCTGTCTCGCGATAGAGAGGGAAATTCGTCAAGATTCAGATATAGGGCTCAACGGCGACGATGTACGACGACGATGAAGACGAGGATACGAGTACCGGGATCTCAGGATCTTACACTGGATTGGGAGGTGTTGGAAAAATATCACGTGAGAATTTTTGATGATTTTCTTCCGTCACTTTCCTTCTGATACGAAAAAGTTACCGCATAAAAGCTTGCCATTTTAAAAAAATTAACAGATGCGCTTATGCTTGAAAATCCTTCTCCGGCTTCCCCTCATCCCAGCGAACTAAGTCCCCGGAGGAAAAGACGAGGATACGAGTACCTGTTCTGAAATTCCTTTTGAACATTTTATGCTTGCTTTTATGTTTAATACGCTCTGAAAGTAGGGCCCGGAAAGCGAACTAAGTCCCCAGATGGATTCTATTTCTTTTTACTGGCGTAATGAGCATAGTATTAACTTAATACATGTCATTTGTTATTTTGAGACTGTTTGCCGATGCACCCATGAACAAGGATTTTTCCGGTCTTTTTACTAATATATATGTAGGTACATGTTCTCGAGCATAATTATGCACATTTATTTTTATTTGACTACTAAAATGAAGTTCATTTTTAAGTATAATCCTAGAACAAATTTTCACTGTAGCCACATTTTCACTTTTTATTACCAAAATCGACTGTAGCCCATTTTATTTACCGGAATCGACCCGGTTTCTCGCCACGTCAGCGCGTTGGCGAGAAAGCGGGTCGATTATTTTTTAATCGTCTTCGTAAACAGTCGGGGTTGCCAACCCCGACTGTTTAGTTGATCCGCTGGCCAGACCCTTAACTAATTGGTCGGGATTGGGAACCCCGACCAATTCGTAATGGTCCCATTTCGAATTGGTCGGGGTTCCCAACCCCGACCAATTAGCAGAGCCCAGCCCCGCTGGTTTTAACCAGTGCACCAATTGGTCGGGGTTGGGAACCTCGACCAATTCAAAGCCCATTTACGCCAAGTCAGAAAGTAGTCGGGGTTGGGAAACCCGACTACTTTCTGGGCCCATATATATCTTACACTGGATTGGGAGGTGTTGGAAAAATATCAGGTGAGAATTTTTGATGATTTTCTTCTGTCACTTTCCTTCTGATACGAAAAGTTATCGCATAAAAGCTTGCCATTTTAAAAAAATTAACAGATGCTGTTATGCTTGAAAATCCTTCTCCGGATTATCCTTTCGGTAAGTGTAATAAATTCTTTTTGAACATTTTATGCTTGCTTTTATGTTTAATACGCTCTGAAAGTAGGGCCCGGAAAGAAGATAATTAAAAGATCTCCTTATGTTCTTCTCTTAAAAGGCGAACCAAGTCCCCAGATGGATTCTATTTCTTTTTACTGGCGTAATGAGCATAGTATTAACTTAATACATGTCATTTGTTATTTTGAGACTGTTTGCCGATGCACCCATGAACAAGGATTTCTTTCCGTTCCTTTTACTAATATATATGTAGGTACATGTTCTCGAGCATAATTATGCACATTTATTTTTATTTGACTACTAAAATGAAGTTCATTTTTAAGTATAATCCTACTTATGTTATATTTCTATTTGCAATAGACAAATTTTCTGCTAGTGTGAAATGGTGTTTTTCGAATTAGTGTCAGATTGGTGCTGTTGTCTTGCATTTTAGATCCTTATTTGGGACCTTATTCTAGCTTAAGATTCATGTTCTTATCTTGCATGTCGGATCCTAAATTTGGAAACTTGTTCCACTAGTTCAACACTCGAGCTTAGTCAAAACTGCTCTAATACTTATGGCTTTGTTGCCAAAAGCAACTTAAATCGAGTATGGTTCATGAGTTATGACATTATGTATGGAGATTTATTCAGAATCTTCACTATGAAAAAATGCCTGTGGATACAGTAACTAATTTTGCACCTACATAACTAAAATTTCCCAATATTAGTACGCTTAAAGAGACAAATCTTAAAATCATGTTTAAGTCCACTTGTATAGGTGGAATACTTGTTGGATTGTATTAATATGTTGTTACTCTGTGCGCGTCTGTAAAGCCAACCATGAAACCTCAAAAACCTTCGTCAAGGTTGCTAGTCTCAGCACCACCAATCTGAAATTCATTAATGGCCAGTTTGGATGGAGGGTAGGGAGGGGAAGAGGAAGAGAAACATAATTTTAACCTTGGTTGGGAGTTTTCTTAGGAGGGTAGAGTGGGAGAGGGAAGGAGAAAAACAAGGAGAGCCCCCCTATTCGTGCGGTAGAGGAAGGAAGGTGTAGTATCCCTTAACAAATAATAAATTTCCCTTCTCTTGAGATAAAATAATATATGCAAATCAAAAAGTTTGTGGGGGGTGGGTGTTGTGCAAAAGTTTTTCATTCCCTAATCTCCCTATCGCCACATCAGAGAACCGGTGGCCTCTTGCCATTTGAGCAAGGGTTGGCACCGCCTTAACATGGGTATAAAAGATAGGAAAAAAAGAGAAGAAAAAAAAATCTAAAACTGTATCCTTGCACACTCCTCTCAAGCTCCGATTCTCATCCAACTTGAACCCATGCTACTATAATAAACAGTGAGGCGTAATTGAGAAGAAAATACGGAAGAGAGGGGAGAAGGTGAGTAGTTAATCCAACAACTCATAGCAAGGTACGATTTTTCTTTAATACGTACTTGGCCGTCCGGCCGAGTTGGCTGTCTCGACCCCTAACGATGGCGAGGTCGGCCTCGGGAGGCCGCTTCAACGAACAACCTGGCAAGCGCGCCGACTGGCCGCGAAAAAGAGAGAACCGAGAAAAAAATGAAATGAAAATGAGGAGGAAACGGGAAGAAGAAAGGATAGATGAGAGAAAAATAGGACAAAATTAATTAAATAACCAAATTGTTTGAGACCCTGAAAGATTATTAGTTTGTGTATGGTCCAAAAGATAAAGAGGAATGAAAATATTCATGAGGACCCTGTTGTTTAGTAAACTGCAACCAGACCCACAAAATTCTAAGTTAGTGATTAAGCTGGGTAAATTGTTAAGATTAGAAAAGAAACCTACAAGGAACCTATTTATAGATTTTAATTATTATTAATTATATTTGAATTTAGTTGGCTCTAGATGAATGAATTAATTACCTGTAATATATGTTTTTCTTGAATTAATAATTAGTCTTATATCTTATATTATATGTTCTGGTTGATATCCAAGGGAGTAATATTTTGGGGAAGTCGTGTCCACTAGAGGTGAGTTCATTTCTCACTAGTATTTTTACGATATATAATTGCATGAGTACATAGTACTATGTTTGAATAATCTTATGCTCGAAAAATAAATAGTCTATTATTTTTCGTGTATATGAAAGTTAAATGTGATTTCATCTATTTCTGTTGTGGTTTATCCTATAATATGATGTTAGCCTCGTACAAGATATGAAAAGCAAATTTGATTTTATGTAAAATATAAAAAGTGAATTTGGCTCTCATGCAGTTTCAAATAATTGTGGGTATTGCTTTATCTGAAAGTTTTTGATGAAATATTTTGAACGTATTTCAACAGTTTAACGGATTTAAAGATTTTCTGTGATTTAGTATCCGATAAAAATAAAGAAAAGTGAAAAATCTGTAAACTGTTTTAACTGGGATGAGGAGTTTTACCTTATCCACTTCATTTAAAAATTTCTGTAAATTCTGATACACAAGATATTACTCATTTGATAAGTGATTCTCGATGTTTTCAAACCCTCAAAAAGTCCACTATGGAGTGATTCTGCCTGTCATATGGTGAATGCACCTTTATTTGGCCCTTCTATATTGGTCATTTTGTATTAGCCCTTCTGAAGTTTGTTCTGGCCCCTCTGTATTTGGCCAGTAACTTATGATAGTGTTAGGTGCATTTGATTCCCAAAAATTATCTGTTATGTGATGCGTTTTACACATTCTCATGTTATTGGGCTATAATTCGTAGCCTTAGTGTGACCTATGAGGTGATTTTTACATTCATGAATAACTCATCGAGAATTAAGATTCTGACAATTGACTGAAATTGAGAAAATAATAATCCTCTGGTTTTGTACAAATTAATAGTTCTTTTCTTTCTTAATGTTTACCTTGATTTAAAAAGGGTTTGATTCTAGAAAATGTCACAGTATATTCAGTTGCACATAAGAAAGAAAATATAATTGTTGCATTCTTTCTTAAAGACGACAATATTATGATATTTGGATCGTATTTTGCTATTTTTGAATTTCTGATGCAAAACTTATAATTTATTATTTCTGGGAACTATTCTTATTATTATTTTGTTAGCTATCTAGGAACTCTAGTGGGAAATGTTCTCACTGAGCTCTAGCTCACCTCGACGTTTTTATTTTTTTCAGATTCGGTGTAGCTTTATATTATCCGAACTTTTGGTTGGAACTTTTGGCTAAAAGGCGTTATATGAAGAGCCTCTTTTTTTGACGTCACATACAGTCAACAGTGTGCTTTATTTTGTAAAATGCTTATAACGGTGAGCTTGTGGGTTATAAGTACTGATTATATACATATATAGTTACTCTGAACTTCTATCATCAGCAGGTTTATAAATATTTTGTGATAAACTATGTGATATGAAGTACCAGGCTTGACTCATGCATAAGACTTGTCTTGTGCATGGGTCGCTGTTGCGTAACCCGTGTTTATGAATTTTCACTGCGCTATCTGGGCGTGACAGTAAGATGGTATCAGAACCTAAGTTTCGATGTTAGAAGCTTTGTAGGGCACATTAGCATAGTGTATATGCGCTAGATGAGTGTTATCGTATGGGTTAGCTATGTGATATATATGCCTATATACATATGCATATACGTGCTATGATGCACGGATACGGATACGAGACACGGATACGACACGGACACAGATACAGGATACGGCAAAATCCAAAAAAATAGGATACGGGAATATGGCGAGGAATTTTTTTTTCAAATTATTATTATGTATAGAAAATTATATAAAATTCAACTAACAATCTAAATTATGAATGTATCACAAAATAACAAATTTGTAAACAAAAAGGAATTGGAGTACATACTCATTCTATCACAAAATAACAAGTTTTAAACAAAAAGGAATTGGAGTACATACTCATTCTATCACAAAATAACAAGTTTGTAAACAAAAAGGAATTGGAGTACATACTCATTCTATCATAAAATAACAAGTTTGTAAACAAAAAATACATCAAGATGAAGTGAAAGCTAGTTCGATGACTTCTTCATTGCCTTCATCATCAGCAAACAATACAGCCTCCATGGTGGGTTCATCAAGAGATAAGGTGGCAACATCAAGAATACCGGCACCCTGAAATGAGTCGAATGCATCTCCACCAATATCTCACAGCTGCGATTCTCCTTGATATTCTTGGGATGATCGATAAAGCAAACGAAGATTGCTATGCACATACACAAGATCTTCTGCCCTTAACGGTGTCATCTTGTTCCTCTTCAAAGAGTGAATGAATGAGTATGTACTCCAATTCCTTTCGCAACAAGAGGATGAGCAGGGTTGGCCTAGAAGCTTTAAGGCCAACGCTTGAAGATTTGGAGTTGAGGATCCATAGAGCGCCCATCATGATTTTGAATCCATCAATCCTCTATCGGTAAGAGAATCTGGATCCCTAAAAGTGTCAAGAGCAGTCGAGAATCTAGCAAATTCCAAGTTAACTGTCCTCCGTTCATCGGCATTACGATAATATCTCCTCAAACACTTGGACCTTTCGGAAGAGATCTCCTCATCCTGATGGGGTGCTTGCCGATGGATATTCTTATTGAGCCATGTCTCGTGATAATATCTATTAAAGTTTAACATTGAATTAGACATTATTAATAAAAATACTCACATCAAAAATAATGAATTGATAACATAATCTAAATTATTACCTTGGATTCAAAGAGTGCGCCAAGCACTGAAGTGGCGTGTTGCTCTTATTCCATCTATCCTCCAAGATCTTGTGTACGACATCATAAAATGAGGAGGGATCATTTTCTCTTTTGCTCTCATGTCTATAAATAACAACCTTCACCTTCTCAATCATTGTATCCTACATATCATATACCAAATGAAGACTGGGCTTGTTGGTATCGGTGAGCCGAATCATATCATATATAGGAGCAGTGAAAGCAATAATATAATCCACCCTATTCCACAACAAATCATCAAGCATTTTCTCCTTAACAAACTGTGCTTTTCCCACATCATCATCTCTGTACGAGCTCCAACGGTCGCTAAGAATCATATCTTGGAGGCTTCTCTTGATCATCGTGAACCTCTTTAGCATGATGATCCATGAAGCAAATCGAGTATCAGCAATTGAAAGAAGCTTCATCTTCGAATACTCATTGAACATAGCCAGCCTCATTGAGTGATTCATGATGAAGTTCTTAATCATCAAAGCATCATCATATACCTCTGCATAAGGAATTGCATTAGCCTCTGTAATTTTCGCAGTACAAATATTCTTAAGGGCAAGATTGAGGGTGTGAACAACACATGGAGTCCGGAAGATGTGTGGAAATTTGCACTCCACAATTGCCCCTGCGGCCTTGCATGTCGAAGCATTATCAGTAATGATTTGTATCACATTTTGAGGCCCCACCTCTCTAATGCAAGCTTTAAGCTTCTCTGTAATGAAATATTTATTCTTCTGCTCTCCCTGGGCATTCACGCAGTGCAAGAACATTGGCCCGTTGTTTGAGACCGCAATGAAATTTATCAGTGGCCTCCTTTGTGCATCTGCCCAGCCATCACTACAAATAGAGCCCCCATTCTGCTTCCATGTACCCCTGATGGGCTCCAACAACCTCTCTACGTGAGCCTTCTTACGTTGTAAAAGAGTGGTCCTCAAAGAATTATAACCCGGAGGCGGCAATTGACTTGCTTGCGGCATATGTGATCATCTCGGAGAAATAAGGATTTCGAAATAAGGATTTTGAGCCTTTGATTACAATCGATGAATTTGGTAGTTAGGTTTACCCATTGGAACCGGTGCTTACTCAATCAGTTGGTTTTTGTTATCACGGGTAAATTTTGTATTGTTTGCATAGCTAGGGTGAGAAACATTGTGTCGAGTTACAATGCAATATAGAATCTGGTGATGTATTTGTATTTGTATTTGACTGATCAAGGAATTTGATAACTATATAAATGTCAACTACTTAGTATCTTTATTTGATAAGACATGTATGAACTGTATTTTTTTTTTCAAGCAACCGGAGCAAGATTTTCAGAAAACATATGAACTGTAATATCTTCAAGCCATAATACTTGATTCCATTAATTACTTTCTTTAACTTCCACCATTTTTATTTGATAAGACTATTATTATATATTAGTTGTTCATACATGTCTTGACTATTGTTCACAGCTATAGATTGAGCTTGGCCTGGCAAAATGAACTTGTGTAAACCAGTCTCCAAATCCTTCCTGATATATGCTTGCACACAAAATATCTACACACAAAATATCTACTTGAAATAGGGTTCCAACTGACTGCAAGAGGTTCTACTAATGCTTCTTCTAATATACATGGCTTGTTGAATTGGGAGGGTTGTTGGTTATGATTGGGACGTGCTCACTATAGAAAGTGTTTGAATTTGTAGACAAAAGAAGATGATGAATGGGTTATACAAAGGAAAAAAAATAAAATGTTTAGCAAGGATTGTGGCTGCATATTCAGGTGCTATTATGACAACTAATATCCAAAAGTGGAGTATATAGATAGATCAATCTTAGCTCAAAAAGATGAACATAAGAACTTATGGAGCAACTTACTCAACAAAGTGATGATTATCGTGATCAACTACGTATGAGAGTTAATGCTTTTGCTAGACTGTGTCAGTTGCTTAGGGAGACGGGACGTCTTTATGATGATAGATGCAGTTTTGTAGAGGAACAAGTTGCTAAGTTCCCTCAAATTCTTTCTCATAACTAGAAGAACTGAGTAGTGAAGTTCTATTTTATGCATTCGGGTGAGACTGTTAACCGACACTTTCACAAATTATTAGAGGCATTACTCTTGAGGATCAATTTATTAAACAACCAGATGGCTTCGAAGTTCCACTAGAAATTCAGTCAAATCATAGATTTTGGCCTTATTTCAAGGTAAAATATAAAATTTTTGTAATAAATATTACATTATAATAATAATAGTCAAGTTGCTAAATCACTTTGTTAATCTATTATAGAATTGTATTGGCGCAATTGATGGATCTCATTTTCGAGTGAAAGTGGTTGTTAATCTATTATAGAATTGTATTGGCGCAATTGATGGATCTCATTTTCGAGTGAAAGTGGCAAAAGAAGATACAAGAAGGTATCGAGGCCGAAGTGGCAAAAGAAGATACAAGAAGGTATCGAGGCCGAAAAGAATTTCCAACTCAAAATGTGCTTGCCGTTTTCACCTTTGACTTGAAATTCACATATGTTCTAGCTGGTTGGGAAGGGTCTGCATCAGATTTGCGGGTGTTGAACAATGCATTAATACGACAAGATAAAATATTTGTTCCTCAAGGTGACAACTCTTATGTCCAATCATTTTCAAGATCAGATAAGACCTTGTTTATATAAACAAATTTTAACTGTTAAAATTTTGTTCAATTTTAGAAAAATATTATTTGGTTGATGGTGGTTTTATGCTGAAGTCGGGATTCCTTACACCATTTAGGAGCACGCGTTATCACCTCAAGGAATATTCAACAAGACAACCTGAAAGTCCTCGTGAAGTGTATAACCATCGTCACTCTTCACTACGAAATGCAATTGAGCGTGCTTTTGGAGTCTTGAAGAAGCGGTTTCCAATCTTGGGTAGTGGAACAGAACCTCATTACCCAACTGAAACACAAAAAGATATCATTTATGCATGTACTATCCTACATAATTTTTAATGGGTGTTGATCCTGACAAGGGACTTCTTGAACAAGTTGATTAGGAAGTTTTGAACGAGATGATAGATGTTGAAGAAGCTCCTGTAAATGATAACGAAGAGTATAGACGAAGAGAGATTCTAAGGCAACAAATAGCCGATGATATGTGGAGAGATTATTAGAAATATTTTCATTCTTCAAATAAAAATTAAATGTGCTTTATTTGCTCTTGTGTTTTCACTATATTTTGTTCAGTTGCATTTAAATGGGTATTCTCTCCATACTTTGTATCTAGTTGATCAAATTCTAATCTTTTAAGTAATGATGCATATTAACAAATAGGCAGCTCAGATGGATTCACAACTTGGAAGTCAATCAAGTTCAAAGGAAAATATTGTATAGACAGAGAAGATGGATATTTGCTTAACTAAAACATTGAGAGAACAAGTGCACAAAGGGAAAAGCCCGATCGAAGTTTCTCATATCATGCTTATCAAGCAACATGTGCGGAGTTGTACGCTAAATGTGGAATAAAGGTTGAAGTGGATCATATTAAAAACCAATTGAAGACACTGAAAAAAGATATGGGGGCATTTCAAGACATGCAGAATTCTTCTAGTGGATTTGCAATTAATCGAGTGACGAGGATGATGGATGCGGAGCCAAAAGTTTGGGAAGATTACATAAAGGTATGTTGAATAAATAGTCATTTATTAATTTTGTCTAAATTGTTTAGACTTTGCCCTTGGTACTAGCTGACTGATCCATTATGCTTACTTCTCCTTGTATTTTGTTCAATTGTAGCTCATTTATGTGCAAATATATAGTAGAACTTGATCTGGAATCTTCTCCTTGTATTTTGTTCAATTGTAGCTCATTTATGTGCAAATATATAGTAGAACTTGATCTGGAATTAGTCAGGTTGCAATGTGTTTGGACATTATTGAATCTTGTATAGAAATTATATTTTAAACCTCTGGACTTATATGTATTGTTGTCTGAACATTTGTGTGTTTGATTGCTGGACTTAAATAAACGTGTTGTTGATATTCACATACGATTAAAGTGGTCTGTGAGATAATTAGCATTAGTTAAAAGGGCACGGCATAATTCTTTTTGTGCATAATTATGAAGATAAATATTGTCTTTCTTGAAGGTAACTAGCTGTTAACTATACATGTGTTTTTTTAAATAGATAAACTTATATATTGTGAATTGTGATGCAAAAATTGAAGTTATATGCATGAACATGGTCATTGAGATCATTATCGCTCAACTATTATTAGTTTTCAGTTGGAGTTATAGATTTGTAGTTTTATAACGAAAGGGATTGAAGCAACTTCTTTGTCATGGTGCCCAAGTAATAATCATGTGTGTCATCCTATGCCAAATGCTACAATAAGTAGGGAACAAGATAAGCTTGACCCACCAAAAATATATTCATCCTCATGATTTATTCTCTCAGCATGCCCTTGGTATCCAAAGAAAGCTCCCCAAGCTCAATAATGGCAGGGAGGTCAGGCTCACTCACATCTTTTCATAGTATGGTGTCATGTCATTTAGTTGCTGTCATTAGTGGGAGTGGCATCAATAGCACACATGAAGTCCTCTATTGCTGCTGCATCTGTTGATTCTGTTCCCTTGTTCATGCCTCATTTTCTTTTTCGATATCTCCGTTCACCGCATTGTAGTTTTTGTTCCATGTTAGATTTCTTATTATCTCTGATTTTAGCATTGTCATCAAGGTTTTTGGTGTTGAGATCACATCTTTGAAAACAGCAGGTTCTAACTGATGTATTTTTGTGAAAGTAATTGAAATTATCGTGTCTGAGCTTAGACTGTAGTAATAAGTGTTTAGCTTGATGTCAATGATATTTACCTTATCGGACACATACAAGATTTGTCATATAAAATTCTTGCTATCTGCCTTTACATTTGCCAGGGATAACAATCATGGGAACTGTTACCTCAAACAGTCTGTTCGTAGAACTGCGTTCCCAAAAATCACTTGCTATCAGGTTTATATTTAGTAGATTTCAATGTGTACACTTGCATTGCAGCCACTGAAAGTGCTTAGCATTTAAAACACACAACCATCAATTAGAATGCTGGAAAACCACACGTGCATGCGCGCGCACACACAGAGGAACATGGATATATACACACTCACTGTTTTAAAAAACCTCCGCCTAGTCCGCTTAGGCGTACGCCTAGACCTAGGCGGTACCTAGGCCGCCTAACTAGCGCCTAGCGCCTAGGCGGTATTTAGGCTGCCCACCTAGATTTTACGAGCGTTTAGGGAGCATTGTCTGCTTACGTAGATTACACCCTGTAGGCCTTGATTGTGATTTTATGTGTCGTAGCCTACACGTCCTCCAAACTCCATTAACCTCCAAATATGAACATCTCCACTACCTCCTTCGACCTTCAGCAAGACCTCATTGATCACCACTTAAATGAGAAAGAAAAAAACGCCCAGAAACCGCTTAGGCGCCTGCCTAGGCGACTAAGCGTTAGGCGCCAAGTCCGACGCTTAGAAGCGCCTAGCGTTTAATGTAACATTGTACACACTAGTGGGTGTGAAAATATAAAGAACATTTATGTTCAGGAAGTTGCTGTTTTGTTTCACACAAATATTCAATGTTACTTATCCTAGCTCATGTAAATGACCTCCAACAGGATTATTAATCCATTGATCATACCAACATGGATATATACACACTAGTGGGTGTGAAAATGTAAAGAACATTTATGTTCAGGAAGTTGCTGTTTTGTTTCACACAAATATTCAATGTTACTTATCCTAGCTCATGTAAATGACCTCCAACAGGATTATTAATCCATTGATCATACCATCTCATCATATACTTAATCAACACAATAAACTGGATCGAATGTATTTTGAACTTACACTACAACAAATTGCACTTTTCCCGACGCTTATTCCCGACGCATGGTTAAAAACGTCGCCAAAAATTATGTTTTTCCCGACGCTTTTAGCTAGCGTCGGCAAAAAATATATATTTCCCGACGTTTATAATTAGCGTCGCTAAAAGTGTATATTTTTAGCGACGTTTTAACTTAACGTCGGTAAAAGTTATGGATTTCCCGACGTTTTTTCATTTTCGTCGGCAAAAGTATAGTTTTTTAGCGACGTTTTAGTATTAGCGTCGCTAATAGTATGCATTTATCGCGACATATTAAGCTAACGTCGCTAAAAGTGTTCTTTTCCCAACGTTCTTCCTCGGCGTCGCTAAAGCTTACATTTTTTACGACGCTTCTTTGTTTATCAGCGTCGCCAACCCCCCACCCCCTCCCCCCGAAAATTTCCCCACTCGTACAAAGGAGGGAAAATTCCCCCCATTTATTTTCACGAAGAGCTAAAAAACCCTCTCGCTCGCTCTACCCCGCTCTAATGGCGGTCAAATCTAGGGTTTGGATCTCTTCGATTTTTCTCGCTTTATTCGTTTTTTCTTCGGTTTCTTCAGTTAGGGTGGAGGAGGGGACCGAAGCTAAGCAGGAGGATTCGTCGGTTCTCACGCTCGACGCGTCGAACTTCGACGAGGCGATCGCTAAGCATCCCTTCGTCGTCGTCGAATTCTACGCTCCTTGGTAATTTCTTATTCTTTGATGTTTGATTTGGGGTCGTGATCGCTTGATTGTGTTTTTGGGGGATGAGGGAAAGAATATCCAAGAGTACAAAGGTTCTAGGGATGCTGATGGCATAGTTGAATACTTGAAGAAGCAAGTTGGTCCTGCTTCTGCTGAGGTCAAATCCTCGGATGATGTTGCAAACCTCATCAATGATAAGAAAGTTATTATTGTAAGTTCTCAATTTGTGCTTCCTTCCTTTCTCAGTATTTTTTCTCTGATTTTCTCAATAGCTCGTTGCAAGCTCTCAAATCCTGTTAACTGTTATTGTAGGTGGGGATTTTCCCTGAATTTTCTGGTCAGGAGTTTGAGAACTTCATGTCAGTTGCAGATAAATTGCGTTCTGAATATGAGTTCATCCATTTATCGGATGCTAAGCTCCTTCCTCACGGGGATTCATCTGTTAAGGGACCCGTAGTTAGATTACTCAAGCCCTTTGATGAACTTTCTGTTGATTCTCAGGTACTACTAACATACCTGTTTCAATACTCCATTCCTGTTTACAAATTGGCAGATACATATGCTTTGCAAATTTCTACAAAAAAACATGTATTGGCATCTACAGCAAGCAGATGTGTCTATATACTGGGGACGTGATTCTTCTCTTTTGATTCATAGTCTAAGTAGTGGATCCATTATGTTTTCCCCCTTTTGTGCAGGATTTTAATGTGGAAGCATTAGAAAACTTCATTGAAGTTGGTAGTGTGCCTATTGTCACAACTTTTAACAAGGATCCCGCCAACCACCCTTTTGTCATTAAATTCTTCAACAGCGACAATTCCAAAGTAAGAATTGATTTTCCCCTTCTCTCCTCTCCGCACAAGCGGAATTGCTAAACAATATCACTGTTTTCCTTTCGTGTCTATGTAATATCTGTTACAGAGTCCATGTACAACATCGCATATTTGGAAATTGACATGGAAAACATGTTTACCATTCTCTCTTTTCCATGTCCTTGCATGTGACATGAAATCATGTTTCCTCAAGTGTTTTTTTTATAATTTCATAATAATCTTTTCCGTGTGCTGCTGACATGCCTGCAAATTGATGGGACTGTGTCCTTACTGACAAATTAGCCACAAGATGCATTTATAATACATTTCCCACTAAGATTTCAGTGCAAAAATATTGTTGTTGAATTACATTAGTGAAGGGGTTATCCTCTTTCACTATGCAAACAACATTTTCAGTCTGAAGAGTTATTGGCTATGAAATTGCTAAGTTCTCAGATTTTAGTCTTTATCCAGTACACTTATTGTTAATATTCAATCAGTATCAGTATTCAACTCATTCATCTGATCACAATATCTTGAAGAAGCTCTTGATATTATTTATAGCCGGAAGTTTCTTTAGACTACTTGTTCATGCTGAAACCTAATCATTTCGGGCATCAATATTTATTACTGGCTTTCCTTATATTTAGGAACTAAATGCAACTACAGGTTTATATCATTTCATATGAGTCCTCCTGTACTTGAGACCTGATAACTTGAACTACCAAACCTCATTTCTCGTAGGTCACATGGAATATCATTGCACCCCATTGCATAGTAGCTCTCTCCTGAACAATTAAAAATTAGTGTCATTTTGATAGAATGATTTTGGATTGCAATCTGAACAATTGATACTTCCTTTTCATGTTCTTATTTACTTTCATCTTGTGATGCATAGGCTATGCTATTTGTGAACTTCAGCAGTGAGCAATTTGATGCCCTGAAGTCTAAGTACCACGAAGTTGCCTCGGCCTTCAAAGGAAAAGGCATAAGCTTTCTGATTGGTGATCTTGATGCCAGTCAAGGTGCTTTCCAGGTATTCTCCCTGTTCTCATTTTGACTTACCTACATCCTAACATTCAGTTAGATTGTCCTTATAAGCTTTATTAATGTGCAAACAGTATTTCGGCCTTAAAGAAGATGACGCGCCTCTTGTCCTCATACAAGAACATGATGGGACAAAATATTTTAAACCAACTGTGGAACCAGAGCAGATTGTCACTTGGTTGAATGATTACCAGGTATCTTAAGTCCTATCTTCAAATAAATGTTTCTGTGCTATTACTTGTTATATAAGGAATCTGTTTCTGGTCTTCTGACATGATATATTTGTCCAGGAGGGCCACTTGAAACCGTTCAGAAAATCTGAAGCAATTCCTGAGGTTAATAATGAACCTGTCAAGGTGGTGGTTGCTGACAATCTGCATGATGTGGTTAACTCTGGGAAAAATGGTTTGTTTCTCTTTTCATTTGTTTGCTTATGTCTTTTATATATATTACTCATGTGGATCCATCAGTCTCTGCTGTTCCTTTGACAGTGAATTCTTCAAATAAAATAAAATAAAATAAAATAATTGTGTGACAATTGTCGATTTAAATCTCCTTTGAAATGTCTATTGTGTTGCTTCTTGATATGCTATTTTTTACATATATCAAGGTATTTTATATGGGCAGACAAGAAGAATACATGACGTGTTCTGATGATATTTACATACACCCTCCTTTTCTTATTCTCTCTCTTTTTTCTTACGTTGATAGTTCTATTTTTCCTTAGTTCTATTTTTCAAAATGTATAAATAGTAGAATGGCAATTCAATTATTTGTTGATGTATTTTTTCCTTAGTTCTATTTTTCAAAATGTATAAATAGTAGAATGGCAATTCAATTATTTGTTGATGTATCTCAGAATCAGACATCTCCATCAACACTGGAATTAATAGCTTAATCGTTCAAAGCTAACGTTTGGGTTGGTTTCAGTGTGAGTTGAATTCAGACTTTATTATTTGCAAGGTAAATAGAGTAGCACGCAATCACGACTACGGCAAATAACAATAACAGTGACAACAATAAAGCCTTTTGTCAATTTTTTTTTGCAGTCGGCTACATGAATCCTATTCTTATATTCAGTTCTATTAACAACTATCTCCTCTGTTATGTTAACAAGTAGCACATACCTAGTGGTTCTTTTAAGACTGCATCAATCGTACATTCATCCTACTCATTTTAGGCTTGTCGCTGACATGCATGATATGTGAATCGGCTTGGAGGGTTTTATAGGCAACGGAACAGTTGGTGATTTGCGACTTGGAGCATAAATTTGCAAGTTTAACCAAGCTAGTAATATAAAGTTATTCAGTATATAGAGTAGCCATCAATTTTAAAATGTTTCATTCATAATAAAATACAAAAGTTTTGAGAAATCTTGTGGTTGTACCATAGATATTATTACTTAAAAGTGGCGTAGCCATGGGAATATGGATGCTTAGAGATGCCAAAGCTTTACAACTCAACAAAAACTGTGGATGCGTACTCTATCTTGGTGCTGATACAAATAAGCAGTGTTTCTTTTTTTTTTCTTCCCCACAAGATCAATGATTCGTAATTAAGAATTGGCAGAATACTCCCAATCTCATTTTCATAATGAAATGTTCGTAATTCAGAATTGGCAGAATACTCCCAATCTCATTTTCATAATGAAATGTTACCATTTGGATTTATCAGTTTGCAAAAAAGTGGGCACAATTTTAAATCATGCTTAGACTTGGTTGAATAAGATCAGACTGACTACCATTTTGAAGAAAAGTCAATATCGATCGATATATGCTGCAGCTTGTTCCTCCTCTTGCCTAAACTTTTTGTATAGAAGATTGGATCATTAAGAGGATGTTGATGGCTGGGACGAAGTCATATGGTAATTCTCACCATGACAAGATTTATAGGTATACACGCATTCTGTGGTGCCAGCCGAGGCTAAACATAAGGTTGAAGCATCAGTTGCTGCATTAAGCTGGCTTCTGCTTTCTGCATAAGATATTCTTTCCCTTCTTGTCTCTCTCATTTTCTTTTGCGATTGACATCATAAATGTACATATCAGCTTTAAGTTAAAGTTTTCAGAAGTACGCGTTGCTATCTTTCAAGTACTGGTCTAGTAAAATACTTCGGTTTGCAGGTCTCTACAATCATCGCCAGTTACTGGCACACATGGGAGTTCTTTAGCTTTCAAGGTCAGCTGAGAAATGTTTACAAGTTCCTCTTTTATTACTGGCCAAGTGCTAATGTTACTTCTTTGATGCAGCCACTTGTTGAAACTCGTTCTTTCTCATCCACAGGTTTTGTACCCTTTACTTCGTACATGAAACATGATATTTCTTTACATAATACTGAAGTAATAAATTAGCTGCTTTACTTGAAAGGTTTCTTGATCTTTTATATTTAAACCTGTCACCTTCCAGGCCTTTATGCTCAAATGATTTTCTTTTAAATAAGTTACTTTCAACGTGAATCACGAAGCTCGTTCTATGCCTGCTTTTATATTCTATGTCGGTCTTATTAGTTTCCATTCAAAAGGGCATGCCTCCTTCTTGTCTTCTCGGGATCTGTGCCAGTATCATGGAATTCAGCTAATGTTGCACAGAGCTAGCATGTTTGCTCAGCTTTGGTGAGGAGAATCATTACACTCTGGGTTATGTAGAATTATTCTCTATTCAGGTACATTTCTCTGGAATGTTGTTGTTTTGATTTGTTTCCTAATTGGCCCTAGACGCGGGGAAATGCTTCCGCGGAGACTGTGTTGCTGTTATTGGCTTTGCTGTACATGTCCATGTGTGGTCTCGCTACCCGGAAAAGCTGCGTTTGCCTTTCTTTGTGAAATGGTTTACGTTTCGGAAATCACATGTAGCAAGTCTTCGTCTTCTTGCTGGAAAATGGCCATTTTGTGCATATCAAAATTCACTGTAGCAGAGGAAGTGTTTGTAATTAATGATACAAATTTGCATATTGTTGTTTCTAGTTTTGTTGATGTAATCTGTTTTTGATGAGACTTAGTACCTGGTTTATGCAAGAGGAGTTTGTAAATTAACGCTTTAGCGCTTCAAGGGAAATAGAAAAATAGACTTTTATGTTTGATGTGAATGAGATCAAATTTTTTGTGGATGTTCAGATTCAGTGTAGGCTTGTATTTGACAGAAAATATATTATTTTTGGTGATGCAAATTAGTGTCGATAAGCATCGGTAAAAGTAATATCTTTTAGCGACGCAATCTTGCATCGGCAAAAATACACTTTTAGCGACGCGGAATGGAGCGTCGCTAAAAAGCTTATCTTTGGCGACGCATGATTTGCGTCGGCAAAAGTGTAGCTTTTAGCGACGCAAAATACAGCGTCGCTAAAAGCTACACTTTTGCCGACGCAAATTATGCGTCGCCAAAGATAAGCTTTTTAGCGACGCTCCTTTCCGCGTCGCTAAAAGTGTATTTTTGCCGACGCATTGCCCTTTAAAAGTGTAGCTTTTAGCGACGCAAAATACAGCGTCGCTAAAAGCTACACTTTTGCCGACGCAAATTATGCGTCGCCAAAGATAAGCTTTTTAGCGACGCTCCTTTCCGCGTCGCTAAAAGTGTATTTTTGCCGACGCATTGCCCTTTGCCGACGTTAAGTACGTCGCCAAAAGTGCAAGATTTCCCGACGCCGTTTCGCATATGGAAAAATTCAGCATGCTTTTGCCGACGCAAAATAATATGCGTCGCTAAAAGATGTACTTTTCCCGACGCATGTCGTGTCGCCAAAAGTGTACTTTTGGCGACGCAGTGTATTTGCGTCGCTAAATACTTTCCTTGACGCACTTTTGGCGACGCGTTAGCGACGCTGTATTTTGCGTCAGGAAATATTTTTCCCGCCGTTTTTTAAACATTTGCCGACGTTTTTGTTTCGTCGGCAATGTTGTATTTTGTTGTAGTGTTATTTGAATTCAAACTATCATTATAGGTAAACTGGATTTTACAAGCTTTCCTAACTAGTTGCTCTTTCTTGGATGGAAAAGTTGACATGTCTGGTACAACACTTGATCTCTGCTTATATTCTTTTCCAAAACATGTTACTGTTATATTGTTGAAAATCGTACCATGATTCATCTTTCTGAAAACATCTACGAATTGATACAACATGCAACAGGACCTCCACGCACACAATGTGCTAAGCATGCTACTCCACTCTGTCATGGTCATTTAGAAAATTCTATTGTAAATCCTGCTTTGCATATTTTTCTTTCTGTTTTCTATTATCATGTTATTTACTTTCACTAACTAAAAGAAAACACTTCTTTAAATGCCTGGACCATTTGTCGGAATTTTCACTGTAGCAATATTTCTGTCCTGATATGCAATTTTTTCCCATTATTTATCGGAGTTTCACTCACTATAAGACCTTCCCCATAAGATTTTAACTGTTCTTACCATGAGATTGGTAATTAATACAAATTCTTGAGACAAATTTATGTACAGTACACTGGACAAAATTGATGTCAACAAACTGTGCTTAGGCCAAGTACTATACTAGTTCACCTTGGAATTCTTAAGCGTCTCATTTACTCCATTTTCTTCATTTACTCCATTTTCTTCTTTTCCAGTCTAACACCTATGCTTTGCTGATTTTTTCGGTTCTATTTGTGTCGATTTTTATTCTCTATAGACTTTTATTTTAAATTTCGGAATAATTGAATATCCATTTGCTTTCAATGGGATAAGTCCTTGAGATAAGTCTGAGATGTATACGACATTCTAGAATTGTGTTCCCTGCAATATATCCCTTTGAACATACCGGTTGTCAGTTTATAGAGACCTCAGGTATTCACACATGCCACATAAATGTTGTTCAATCTAGTCGTAATTTATATCTACCTCTGATTTTTGGTTTTGAATTCATCAACTGGAGGAGGTTCAAGTTATATTGACTTAAATCATTATTAACCTGATTGATCTTGTGTCATGTGTTTCCTCAGTTGCTTAGACCTATATGTAGCCTTCCTATTTCATTTTTTGTGTATCCTAGCTCATGTAAATGACCTCCACCTGGATCATTAATCCAATGGTTCTTTATCTATTAATAGGCACATCCTGGAGCAGAACAATTTCGTTACAAACCTGTACCGTGTTTTGAAAACTTGCAAATCATTTATGGGAAAGACAGGACTGTTGGTTTAGCTTCTGAAACTATCAAAGAAAGACGTGCTCGCATAGAAAATGAAAGAGATGAATCAAGTTCTATCAACACAAATCAATAAGATGATAGAGAAGTGTTGATAGAGACATGTGGAAGGCTAAGGCGGTGGTTTCAAAGCAGCATGTGATTTCTATGCGTGTGGGGACCACTCATCAAAGAACTCGTTTTTTTTTGGTTTTTCGTTTCCACATGAGCCCACCCGAACCTTGACATGACCCGACTTCCAGCTGCTATAAAAGGGTCACCTAGGGTTTCGTGAAGAGGTGGTTCAAAAGGTGAGGGGTGCTGCAGACAGAGAGCAAGGCTACGGGAACTTTGCGGCTGCAGGTGCGAAGGAGAGTTGTGCAGGAGGGCGTGCAAAGGAGAACTTTTTCGGCTTGGTGTCTTTTGCGGCTACAGTGCAAGGGGAATTGTTTTCGGCTAAGAAAAGCAGAGGCTTTTTTTTAGGGATTTGTGTACCTCTTTTGTAGAGAGATATTTGTGAGGGATTTGAGAGTTTGTGTGAGGGTTTAAATTGTGAGTGATTGTAAACCCTAGTTGTATCTCTCCCTCTAATAGTAGATCTCCCCCTCCTTGCCCCGTGGACGTAGGCAGTTTGCCGAACCACGTAAAATTGATTGTTTGAGTTTGTGGCCATTGTAATAGTTTTTAGGATCCCTCGACGCGCAGTCCTAGAGCTGACGAGAGGAAGAGCAAATATCCCACTTTGATGGGATATTAGGCTTTCAGATTCTTGTTCCCTTTGAGAAACAAGAATTCTTATCGATCTTTCTCTCTTATTGTGCACCAGAAACTCTGCCGAAATTTCCGCTGCGCACAACAAGTGGTATCAGAGCCCAGATTCCAGATCTAGGGTTTGGTTGGAGGAGTAGATCAATTTGGAAGCTCGTCTAAGGCTTCGTTTGGTGATAAAGGTGGAATCTTTTGTGAAAGACTCTGTCTTTTCAGTTTTGGATCTATTCTTCGTTCGTTGGTGCGTAAGATGTCGGGGAAAGAAGGTGCTTCGGGAGTCGAGGGTGGTTCTTCTGGCGTGAAGACTATTCAGAGTTTGAATATCCACTCTATGAAGATAGATGTGGAGAAATTTAATGGCACAAACAACTTTGGATTATGGAGATGCGAGGTTTTGGATGCGCTGAACGCGCAGAATTTGGAGGATACCTTGGAGTTAGATGGCAAGCCAGATGAGATTGAAGAGAAGGTTTGGAAGAAGATGAATCGAACGGCGTGTGGTGTGATTAGGTCTTGTTTGACTCAAGATCTAAAATATGATGTGATGAATGAGACTTCTGCGAAGAAGATTTGGGAGATTCTCGAAAGCAAGTATTTGACCAAGAGTGTGGAAAATCGCTTGCATTTGAAGAGGAGACTTTATCGTTTCCAGTTGAAGAAGGGAACCTCCATTAGAGATCACATGAACCACTACACAAAGCTTCTTGCGGATTTGGCGAATGTGGATGTCAAGATTGAAGATGAGGACAAGGCGTTGCTGTTGTTGAGTTCCTTGCCCGACGAGGAATATGAGACCTTCGTTCTTACTCTGATTAATGGGAAGGCATCACTTTCGTATAGTGAGGTCACCGCTGCACTTGTGAATTATCAGCTTCGAAAGAAGGATAAGGAGGCTTCGGTTGAGCCGGTAGCGGAGGCGTTGGTCGCAAGAGGGAAGGGTCCAAACCGAAAGAATTGGAAGTCACAGTCTAGAGTAGGAAAAGATCAGTGTGCTTGGTGCAAGGAGACTGGTCATTGGAAGAAAGACTGCCCAAAGCTCGACGAATGGATGAAGAATAAGCAGAAGGGAAAAGGGAAGCAACCATCATCAGAAGCAAACATCGTATCGGATGGTAATAATTCTGACTCTTCTATTTATTCGCTTTCTATCAGTCCTACAGATAGCTATTCGGAGGAATCTGAATGGATGTTGGATAGTGGTGCGACCTATCATGTGTGCCCTAGAAGGGAATGGTTCTTCAGTTTTGAGAAGCTGGTGGATAGTGGTGTGGTGTACATGGCTGATAACCGTGCATGCCAGATCCTTGGGATAGGAAGAATTCGCATAAAGATGTTTGACGGGACTGTTAGAGAGTTAAACGATGTGAGATATGTTCCTTCTTTGAGGAAGAACTTGATCTCGATTGGAGCTTTGGTTGGAGAGGGTCTGAAGGTTCGTGTTGAGGACATGGTTCTCGAGATTGCGAGAGACTCTCGTATTTTGATGAAGGGCGTCAGGAGAAATAACCTGTATTACTTGACTGGAGGTATAGTGGCAGGGGGGGGGGTGGGGACTTCTGTTGATTCGACTAGACTGCGACATTTGGGACTGGAGGTATAGTGGCAGGTGGAGAGCTGACGACTTCTGTTGATTCGACTAGACTGTGGCATTTGGGGCTTGGCCATTCCAGTATTGATTCCTCGCATAGATTGAAAGAGGGTGCAAAGACCTGCAGTTTGAAGTCCAGTGAACATGTTGATGTGAGCAAGAAGACCGAGGTGAAGTGTGGCACCTCTATTCACCGTGCTAAGGGTCGTTCTGGAGGAGTTCACGTGGATGTTTGGGGGCCTTCCAAGGGGGCATCATTGGGAGGTAATAGGCGTTTGGTTTCCTTTGTTGGTGGCTGTTCTAGGCGTGTTTGGGTTGCAACCAAATCCCCATTGGAGAAAGTCCTAGTAGTCTCTAACAGATTGAAGAAGTGTGTAATAGACAGAAAGGTGAAGGTACTCCATTCTGGTGGTAGGTCGAGACACTTCGTTGGAAAGGAAATCTTGGGGCAACTAAATAGGGTGACAAATTTGGAGAACCGTGCCTTACTGGAGGAGGATCGGTGTTTGTGGTCGAGCAATGGTTTGCAGAAGAGTTTCTGGACAGAGGCTTCGACATATTTGCGTTATCCTATTAAAGAGTTGTCAACTGCTGTGATAGGAGGTAAAACTCAATTGAGTGTTAGGTCTGGTAGTGTCACTTCGGTTGAGGTTTCGATGAGGAGGCCAATTGACTCTCAGCAGGTGGAGAGTTTTGGACAGACCTTAGAGGTATCACAGCGGGTGGAGAGTGATGCTACTCCACATTGGGTGAAGATTACTCCAGGTCATTCTGCATTGTTTGGGATTCTAGCTGAGGTGACACAGCGTGGAAGTCATTTGGATTCGAATGCGGATGATGAGTTGGGTTTTGATTCGAGTGTAGCTGATAGATGCAGTTTGGATATGACCATTGGCTCACCTCAGGTGGAGGTGTTTGAGGCCATTGGAGGTGCTATCAGCCGCAGAGTTGATGATATTGGAGAAGGGTTGCGAACTCTTCTATTGGTTTGAGGTCGTTAGCGGCCATTTGGGTGAACTACGTTCGGCTTGATTCCTTGGGCAAGAGGATACGTAGGCAGTCTTTATGATGCAGCCGGGGTTTGGATTTTGATGGGGGTGAGATCGATTTGGTGAGTTGATACTGACATTTGGAGAGTGTTTGCATTCTCATTTGGATTCTCGACTTGTTATGGATTGAGTCTGTTGTCGTGAATTGTTTCACGGTGTACTGGACACAACAAGTGAGACATTTAGTTTGGTTGGTGTCGGCTCAGTTTTGGAAAAACTTCGCCGAGGTGGAGAATTGTTGATAGAGACATGTGGAAGGCTAAGGCGGTGGTTTCAAAGCAGCATGTGATTTCTATGCGTGTGGGGACCACTCATCAAAGAACTCGTTTTTTTTTGGTTTTTCGTTTCCACATGAGCCCACCCGAACCTTGACATGACCCGACTTCCAGCTGCTATAAAAGGGTCACCTAGGGTTTCGTGAAGAGGTGGTTCAAAAGGTGAGGGGTGCTGCAGACAGAGAGCAAGGCTACGGGAACTTTACGGCTGCAGGAGCAAAGGACGGCTGGTAAAGGTGTAGTACTAAAAGCAAAGAGCAGTTGCAAAGAGAGAGAGAAATCAGCGGCTTTCTTTGGCTTCGTGCAAGTAGGCTTTTGTGCTTTTGAGAGAGATATTTGTGTGAGGGTTTAGATTGAGTGATTGTAAACCCTAGTTGTATTATCTCCTCTCTAATAGTAGATCTCCCCCTTCTTGCCCCGTGGACGTAGGCAGTTTGCCGAACCACGTAAAATTGGTTTGTTTGAGTTTGTGGTCATTGTAATAGCTTTTAGGATCCCTCGACGCGCAGTCCTAGAGCTGACGAGAGGAAGAGCTAATATCCTACTTTGATGGGATATTAGGCTTTCAGATTCTTGTTCCCTTTGAGAAACAAGAATTCTTATCGATCTTTCTCTCTTATTGTGCACCAGAAACTCTGCCGAAATTTCCGCTGCGCACAACAAGAAGCTGTTCAAGAAAATGATGTAGAATGCATCGGCCCTTCAAAAGGTAAAGAACAAGATCCCAAAACCCATTTTGCAACGGGAACATCTTTAAAGGTGATATATAAAAGAAAGCATAGTGTCAGTAGCAACTTGGATGAAGAGCTTGATGGTCTAAGAAGCGGAATGGAGTCAATTGCTTCTACAACTTGGAAGACCGGTCCTCGTTTTTACACAGGAGTGATATTTGAGGAGCTTTCAAAAGTTGAAGGGCTCAATGAGGACGCGAAGCTTGTAGCCTACGACTATCTTACCGAGGACGCGGCTCGAGGAAGGAACTTCATTGGGTTACCAATTCATCGGAGGAAAAGGTGGTTGGAGATTAAGCTTGAATGGGCATCATACAATCTTGGTATCAGTACTAGAAGGTAATTTAATTTACACTCTAATTACATGTTTGTTTTTTACCACCTAGTTCATTAGTTTAAGGTATAATGACAAAAAAACTGACTAACATTCCTTTGCCTAATATAAAATCCTTCCTGCCTTTCATAACAAAATTCATGTTTGCCTTGATGTTTCCAATGAGCGTAGTAACCAGTATGAATCCCCCTGTTATGGTGATGATGTTGAACACAATCTCCAGTCATTCTGTGGTGCTCTCAAGGTTTCCAAAAGTGCTGGACAAATACCCAATTGTTGCATTATAATTTTAGGAAATGTTGCTAAAATGTTCAATATCTAATATATTGTTTCTTGTTTTCTATAGAAGTTGAGTGTACTTTTTTGATTGATGGTCAGTATACAAGTACAATTATCCACCATTAGTTCCTTGCTTTTCTAACTAAAGTTTATGTTATTCACATTTCATGAAAATTCTTCCAAAGCATGATGATCAACCAAGTAATTGGGGCTTTAGTGGTTATGAATCTGTCAAAGTTCTTCCACTTATAATGATAGTTTTGGCCGTCTACAAGCTACTTCCATCATTTCTGATGATTAGTCTTATGAAAAGAACCATGATACTGATAATCACATTTTTATTACAATTTTATACCATCATTATCTGTTTTACATGAATAAATATACCACTAATAACTATTTTTATCTTAAACTGCAGGTTAATGAAAAATAAAAGCCCAAGATCTTATTTCTCAACAAAAGCCCAAGGAGTTAATGAAGAGTAAAAGAAAAAAACCCAAGATCTCATCTCTCAACAAAAGCCCAAGGAATTAATGAAGAAAACAAACAAAAACCCCAAGAGTCAAAGCTCAAAAGCTCAAGGGTTAAAATTGAGTGACTTGGGGCTCAAGTTTGATCCAAGGACTCTCATTCATTGTTGTAGAGTATAAATAGGGGTAGAGAGTGAGGTGTTGAGGGTGTAAAAAATTTTGTAACTCTATTTGGAGATGAGAGTTACTCTTAATTGAAAAGACCTTCCAAATTTATAATTTTTTGTTACAATTAATAAAAGAAAATTTTCACCATTTTAATTTTTTTTCTCTTTGTTTGATGATGAAGATGAAGATCAATTTGAAGGTTTTTTTATTTTATTGTTAATTTTCTCTTTTATATCTTATTTTTTTTAGTAATTTCTTTTCTTATTGCTTATTAGTTTAGATTTACATTCATGTCTTGTAGAGTAGATTTATTTTCTTGTCTTTATTTTATTTTGTATTTTTAATTTGTAGAGTAGATTTATTTTCTTGCATAATCTAGATTTTTGTTTCTTTTGTAATTTAGTTAGATTTATTTCTTGTTCATAGTGTAAATTTTCTTTCTCTTCTCTGTAATTAATTCTTATTATTTTTGTTTTATTTCTTGCTTTTATTTTTTAATATGTGAACTAATTCTTGTAGGAATTTTAGAATTGTATGTAACTAATCTAAATTCTTTTATATTGTGTGAATTATTCTCTTGCATTTAAAATGATCATGAGTAGGATTAATCAATTAGCGAACTAATTTGTAGAAGAAGAATTTGATAATCTATGCTTATCTTGAGTGGTTTGATATGTTATGTTTATGAATTCTAAAATTACTATTTAGTTGTTGTTCTTGTCATGAATTTTAATTTTGCTTAGATGATAATTTGATAGGTTATACTTTCCTTAAATTGTTTGATAGTCTATGCTTAATAAATCTAAAGTGAAATGTGATGAAAAGAGAATAGTTCGTATTTTATAATTGAGATTAGCTAGTTGATTCAATTCTAAATTCCTCATATTTTTAATTGAATCCTCCATCTTTTGTTTTATTGATTTTTTCTTTAACTCTTGATTTTTCTCTTATTGGTTTCTTGATTTTTATTTCCTTCATCTTTCTTTCTTTCCTTTTTGATTGCATTTATTCTTTTATCACATCCACTCTTCATTTCTCTCATTTCAATCTCATATTATTGACATTTGCATATATTCACAATCACTCATCATATCTATCCACAATCACATTTATCATCACTCCTAATTGTCACACACATAACATAAGAACCGATTCTAATAATTTTTTACAAACGCCTTTCTCGTGGGATTGATAACTTTTTATACTATAACTTGATTGATTGTGGACTTGCAACTTTTGGGATATCATTTATGCCCCCATCAAGTTTTTGACGCCGTTGTCGGAGAAGGTGCTATTAAGTAGGATTTTAATGAATTTGGTTCTTTAACTTGTGTGTTTTCTTGTGAAGGAACCATTTGGAGCTTGAAGATCATGGTTTAGAGATCAAGGAATTAAAGATTTGCTTTTGGTAACTCTTCTTTCTAGTATTTTCAATTCCACCATTTTAGTTAGCTCTTCACAATTAAAGACAATTAGGATTTAAATAAAAAGAAAAAGATTTTATTTTTGTCAACCATAATAAAAATTCACCCTCCACTTGAACAATTACTAACAAGATAATAAATTCAAACAAGAGCTCTCTTCTCACATTTGTTTGATTGTTAACCCTATTTTTAAAAAAATTCTTTTTATCATCCTTTTGTAGTCGCTTTTAATTCATAGGGTTGCATGGTATATAATTAGTAGGAATTCACCAAAGTAATTTGAGCATCTTGATTTGGCACACACTTGAAAATATTTTTAAGGGCAACACCCCCTAATCAAGATAAGATGAGGGATTTTATCACCCTTTCCTTAGCCCACAAATCATTAATTCTTCACTACACAAACTCAAGCTTTTTAAAACTCATTAGACGTTGGCCCTTAAGGATTCGAGCTCATTAAGAAACAAGAAATTCTTAAGTGAACCGGTTTAAGTTTACTTGAATCCGTTGGTGTCTAAGGCAAGGTTTAGGGGTTGTGTAAAGCACTCCATAAAGAACGAGGTACTTAATTGATCTTTGATCTCCCTCTAGTAGTATCCATACATGGCTAACTGACCAAGTAAACTTTGATCTTTTCACTAAAAAAGTTTTTTGTTAAGAGCTGGTCTAGCTGAGTTAGGCTTAACCATTGAATTTAGGGTGATTGTCAAAAGTGATTGTTTTGATTTGTTTTAGTTAGGTTTTTTCCTTTTCTCTTATAATCTTTAAAAAAAGGAATTTGTTTTGATGTATGCGAGTGTGGATTAGGGGTAATACTAATCGCTTAATTCGTGTTGAACCAATTTAAGAGATGACTAATCAACCCGTTCTCCAAGATATGTGCTATCCCAATAGGAATGTAATCCCTTCTTGCATTAGGCTCCCCGAAGCAAATGGAACTAATTTTGAGCTTCGACCACACTACATAAACATGCTTCCAAAATTTCTAGGAAATAAAACTGAAGATGTTTATATTTTTATCTCAGAATTTGAGGAAGTGTGTATTATGATTAAAATAAGAGAATTAACTGAAGATGTGATCAAACTTAGATTTTTCCATTTGCTCTCAAGAACAAGGACAAAAAAATGGCAGTATAGCTTACCCACAAATTCCATCTCAACTTGGTATGAATTTTTCACCGTTTTTCTCAAGAATTTTTTTTGAATTTATAAAACGGCAAAGCTTAGAAACATCATTCAAAACTTTAAAATTGTCCCGGGAGAGCCATTCTTGAAGTACTTTGATAGGTTTAAGGATCTTCTCATTCAATATCCTCACTACGGTCTCGAGAAATGTTATTCTTTAATTAGTGGAATTGTGGTTATGCTTTTGCTTGTTAATATTTACAAACTCGATGTTGATGGCCACTTAAGTTTTTGTGTTAGGAAATTGCCCTTTTTTTAAATACATGTTTATTAACCTGTTACTTCCCAAGATATGAATGATACTAATTTTGAATAATTATGCTTGAACTGCATCATTGTCTAGAGCTTATTCAGAATTATCTTTCTTCACCTAAGGTTATGAATAACTTACAAGTCCAAGACCATGTAAGATTATACGCAAATTAGAGTCATCGTAAATTTGACTAAATTTTCTTGAGTTAAGATTGTACAACATGTTCGGTAACTTGTAAATTTTTTGAAAATATGATAGAATCACAATTTAATTAAACTATTTTTGTAAATTATTTAAAATCCAAATCTAATTCCAAAAAGTATGAATTAAAATTATGTTGTGATAATTTTCTTCCACTTTTTCTCAGAAAGGTAACCAAACAAGAGAAAATGAATTTCTTATGAATTTTCTTCTAACCAAACAATAAAAATAATATTAACTTTCCTTACAATATTCTTTCTAACCAAACAATAAAAATAATATTTTTTCTTTTTCTTTTTCTTTTGCTTTCTTTTTTTTACTTTCTTTTTCTTTTGCTTTCTTTTTTTTACTTTCTCTTTCTTTTCTTTTTCTCTCCCTTTCTCTCAAACCAAACATAGCCGAAAGGTCTCACAGCTTTTGAGTTTGTTAGAAGATGACAAGTGGCAGTGGGAAGTTAGAAAGATGGCTAAAGGAGCGAGGGCTGTTTGGTTGGCTATAAATAAGGAAAGCTGTCATAGAAAACCTAGTTTCGATTTTTTTATTTTATTTTATTTTTTCGCTTGGTTTCTTAAATCTAAAAAAGGATATAAATTAACTTTTGATGATTTTTTTTCCTATTTTTGATTTTTTTCCTATTTTTTTCTTTGGTTCTAGGAAATCAACAAAACAATTGGTTTATTTCGGTGGACCTCACAATTAAATATTTTTAATATAATTTAACTAATTAATATTATTTATGGGTCTACTGAATGAGAAGATTTGCTTGATGACTTGTAAAGTTTCTCTGCAATTAATGATGTGGAGGATCAGTACCAGAGGTTTTGCTTGTAAGCCCCCTGAGAACTTCTATTACCACTAAATCTTTGAGTATTTTTCACTCACTTATATTATGTATGGTCTAACATGTAATTTTCCAAAGATGAAAATGCCCTCGACCATTAAAAATTTAATGTAAATAATAAAAAGGGTATAAGGCTGATCTTGTGATGGCTAGGGGAAATCTTCTCTTTCTTGGTCATGTGCATGGCACGTGACGTGTTAGAGTTAATAGTATTAATTAATTTGGAGGACTAAAGTGAAACATCTTCAAGGGAGATTTACTAGAATAAAAGAATTTAAGAGGCATCACGTGCAAAATCTGTTAGATGTTTTATAGAATTAAAATACTTAAGGGAAATTATATGCAAAAACCCCAAAATTCGGGGGGTTTTCTTTAAAATTAACAAACAATTACTGTAAAAGCTCTCCTTAGAAAAACATATAGGGAGAAAGATATGACACTACTTTTTACCGGTACGTATGTACGCTAATATTTTTAGAACTGGGGTTTATTACCTTCCATAGTCAAACATGAGAATAAATTTTCGAATATTCTCGTGTTATGCTCATGTGCTAATTATAGAACCTTTTAAACCATATTATTTGTGGAATTTATAGTTAACCACAGCCAAGTTCTATTATAAGCTTATCACTATTTTATTTTAAAATAGATTAAATATAATTCATAACATTAAATTCGACAAACATCATAAGAAATTCTAAAATTAACATGTGGGTATCAAACATGCATATTCGGATAAATATTCTTACGTTTGCAGAACAGAAAGCATCGATCAAGTTTGGACATTCCAAGTTGCACAAGTGTTGTCAAAAACAAGTTATTAGGGTATAAAAGAACGATATAGCAATATTGATTTTTTCCCATAAAAATAGGGGTTTTGAGATATTAGTCTAGCAAATATTACGTATTATAAAACCCAAAGCCCATAACTAACCTCAAATAAGCCCTCTGGTCAAACACCGTTAATTTAACCCATTAATGGTCCTCAACTACTCTGTCGTACATCTTGCCCCTAGTAAGGCCCCGTTTGTTTCTCTCTTTTGAGAGGTGAATCCCTGTCACAATTCTGACTTTTGTCAGAATTGTGGCAGCTTTCAAGCCAAAACGTCCATAACTAACCTCAAATAAGCCCTTTGGTCTAACACCGTTAATTTAACCCATTAATGGCCCTCACCTACTCCGTTGTATATCTTGCCCCAAGTAATAAGCGTGAGCAAGTCTACAACATCACGTTAAAGCCCATTAATGGAGCGCAAAGTTTTCTTTAGCAAGTTATGAAGAAGTCTTGTAGAGAGATTGTGTGATTCAATACAATGTTTCCGATCATAGAAAGCGGTCTTGGTAAGATCTTTGGATTGGTACTCACTTTATAGAAAGTAACTTCTCCCAAAAATTTGTGACCGAAGATGATGGTTAGTTAACATAGTTCAACCAATTAATATTTAAGCTTGTCTTTCGTTCCTCCTGCAGTGAGAGAAATAACAATTTGGTATTCGCCGTATAACTATTTTCACTCCTAGTCGAGTTAGTTTCTAACAGAAAAGGCTATTCGAATAATTTGGGACAAGTTGTAGGTTTTGAGAGATTTATTTAAAAATATATATCAGGATTTGGAGGACTTCTTTCAAAACACATAAGATTTGAGGCACCAATATCTCGAAAACCCTAAATTATATAGCTAATTAACTTTATTGATTTAACAATTTACTAAACTTCTAATTTACTAACTAAATTTGTAGTTATATTGGTCATATAGTTACTATTTACACAATAAGTAATATGTCACAATCCTAATTCACGTAGTCCATGAATATAAATGTAGTCAGAAACTCCACCATTTTGAATTCTATCGAAAAATTTCAAAAAGTCTATCTAAATATCTAGAACAATTTTTTTTAGTCTTAATCAAAAGTCTAGGATGTATGATTATTGGGCAATTGTCCTAGCCTAACAATCCCAAACAGATAAGCATCCTCTCAATTTAGAGCTTTGTCTGGTTCTGCCATTTTAATAATTTCTTAGAATGTCTTCTTCTTCTTCTTCTTCTTCTTTTTGTTTGTTTTGTTTGAGGGGGCATAAATTTATAGAAATGTTCACCAAAAATGAGATTTTTCTTTGGAATCCATTTTCCTAGCTTTCGAGCTTGGAAATGGGATGAAAGCCACGTTCAGCAATGAAGCATATAGAGAGGGAAAAAGTGCTTTTGGTAATAAAAGTACTGCGACAAGGGCTTTAACCGCATAATTGCAATCACAGACTTTTTACATATTAATCCCTCAAAACTTTAATAATTTCATATTAGCCTCTCAAATCTTGGAATTCCATGTTAGTCCCTCAAATCATATGACGTCATGCGAAATCATCCCTATGATTAATTACAATTTATTTGAGTAGAATATTCTGTCAAATCTAAATATTAGAAGCAAAATTAGGGCTTTACTCCTCTGTAAACTTTCTAAATCCATTTCATAATATTTTCAACCAAAAACCCTCTTTAAAAAAAATCAAATTCACTTAAGTTCTTCCCTAATTGTCATAAAAATACCGTAACTCAAAATTTCTCATTTAACGAATCTATCATCTTCTTCTCCATTTTTTGAAAAATTAAAGGAGATGATTTTTACATCTTTTTATTAAGAAGAGTGGGTAATGTGATAATTAACAGTGTTTGTCTTGTAGTCAACCCGATCATGATTTTGTTTTTTCATTACCAAACAAACGTAAGGTTGATTTCGCAAGACTCGGTAGGCTTGGAGGGACTAAGATGCAATTCCAAGATTTAAGGGACTAATATGCATTGTCAAGATTTAAGGCACAAATTTATGACCTTTGAAGATTGAAGGGCCTAATACCAAAAACCCTACAATCAATTAATTTATTTACCTTTACCTTTCTTAGTACCATGAATTCCTACTTTGGGCGTCTATATCCAGACGATAGAAGAACAAAAAGTAAAATTTCCCCTATTTTTGGGTTAGATCTGAAACGCGAACGAAAACCCTAACTCTAGTCGCCGCCGCCGCCGCCTCTTTCAATTGTAGGCGGCTGTCTCGCGATAGAGAGGGAAATTCGTCAAGATTCAGATATAGGGCTCAACGGCGACGATGTACGACGACGATGAAGACGAGGATACGAGTACCGGGATCTCAGGATCTTACACTGGATTGGGAGGTGTTGGAAAAATATCACGTGAGAATTTTTGATGATTTTCTTCCGTCACTTTCCTTCTGATACGAAAAAGTTACCGCATAAAAGCTTATCTCAAGCCGGACCTGCCGTTTTAAAAGATTTAACAGACGCTCTTGAAAATCCTTCTCCGGCTCCCCTCATCTCAGGGAGTTATTCTTTCGGTCTTTTTGAACATTTTATGCTTGCTTTTATATTTAATACGCTCTGATCTGAAAAGTAGGGCCGGAAAGAAGATAATTAGGGGGTGTTTGTTTCAAATCCTATAATTTTTAGGATATGGATTTCACTATGTAATTTGAAATCCATAGATGATTTGTTGTGGATTTGGATTTCTAAAATGTTATTTATTTTATTAATATTTTGGGATTTGGAATACTACAATTTGTAATATTTTGTTTATTTCAAGCTCAAATTGTAGCATTACCAAATATTAAAATTTTATAATATGATTAATATGCTATTTTGGTGAGGTTACCTCCCACAAAAAGATAAAATTGGGATTTGTCAAATCCTCTTCAATTGAGAGATAATCACACATATTTATGGGATTTGTCAAAATCCTCTCCAATTGAGAGGATTTGATAAATTCTAAAATTTAGGTACTTTTTGCACTTTTGGAATTTAATATTTTAAAAATTTTCTCAAAACAAACACCATATATGGAATCCCAAAATACAAAAAAAAAACTTACTTTTTGATCCCAAAACTTGTAGCCCATACTAAATGCCAAAATTTTTGGTGAAACAAACACCCCCTTAAAAGATTTCTTTATGTTCTCTTAAAAAAGAGAACTAAGTCACTGGATGGATTCTATTTCTTTTACTGGCGTAATAAGCATAGTATTAACTTAATACATGTCATTTGTTATTTTGAGACTGTGTTTGACGATGCACCCATGAACAAGGATTTCTTTCCGCTCCTTTTACTAATATATATATAGGTACATGTTCTCGAGCATAGTTATGCTCAGTTTGTTATAAAGCTAATGGATAGCAATACTCTCTCTCTCTCTCCCAAAAAACCCCCGACTCCTCCTCCTCCGTAGCTCTCGTCGGCGCTCCTGAGAGAACCAAATCAACAGCGTAGTCTGAGATCACTCCCTACCTTCCTCCTCTGCCAACGTCACCCCCCCAAATCCGAGCCCCAAAACCCCCAACTCAAATCAACAGCGAAACCCCCAAATCCGAGCCCCAAAATCGGAGCTCCCCCAAAATCGACGCCGACTACGCTGTTGATTTCAAATCCTCGACGAAACCCCCAAATCCGAGGAGTACCCAACTCCGCCGCCGACTGCTGGTCTCCCTCGACTACCCCAACTACGCTGCGGAAAACCTAATTTCTCCCCCCTCTCTCGACCAACTCCGCGACTCACCCCCTCCAGCTCTCGATCAACGAAGGTGCGTTCATCAACCAACTCCTCAACGAAACCCTAATTTCTTATTTTCAGTTTACAAAATTTTCAGTTCATCAATGATCAACCAACAATTATCTGAATCATGTTTAACAGTCAATTAGTATTTCATATAATGTGTGATCACAGTGCTTGTGAAATTTTCTGGGTTTGGAATGTTGAAGGCTGACTAGAATTTTCTGGATTTGGACTTGTTCTTATTTTATTTCATTATCTTGTATTAATTGGGTGGAAATAGCTTTGTGGAATTCTCATGTTCGTAAGAAGCATTAGAGGAATTATTGGCTATTTCTAGCTTGAGCAGACATTTGGTAGATTGATCATTATAACGGCGTCATGGTTTATGCTATTCTTAATTTGTTATATAGGTAATATGTGTTGGGTTTTATTATTTAATGCAGACATTTGCTACAACTTGATCAGTATAATTTTCAAATTAATTTTTTAGTTGCCAAACACGTATTGTTCTATATTTGTTGCCAAACGCTTAAGTGATGAAGTTGTTAATTGTTCAAAATTGGCAGATTGAAAATTTTGTTAATTGTTAATTGTTCAAAAATTAACCGTGGTAGAATTTTCTCAGAATTTTGTTAATTGTTCAAAATTGGCAGATTGAAATGGCTTCATCATCAACTGTGGAAGGTAACTCCTGTGTTGAAGTTGATATTAGATTCATATTGAAACAATGCGAGTGTGGTGAATTAGCGGATGTGAAGATAACGAAGTCGAACAAGAACAATAACCGTGGTAGAATTTACTACTCGTGTAAAAGGCAAAAGTGCGGCTCGTTTTTGGGCTGGTGCAAGATTTCATCAGTTGAACAAATACCACTCGTCATTGCCCCACCAGAGGCGCGTGACGTGGTTGTTGTACGTGAAAAAGTGTTGTGGAAATGGTTAACTGTTATAGCTTTTTTGTTGTCTTTTTCTTTGGCCATGAAAGAAATTATGTGATGTGTTGGAATGAAACAAGACTTTGTAAGCGAGGAAATTATGTGTTGTGGAATCGGTATTTTGTAATGCTTCACGCTTTGATGTGTTGGAATGAAACAAGTTTGTTAATTTTTGCTTTTTGTGTTGAAATAACCGTGATGTGTTGGAATGAAACAAGCTTTGTTAATTTTAAGCTTTGTTTTTTTTTTCGTAGGTCCATAATTGGATGAAAGGAGCAGTGGTGTTTTGTGTATTTACCATGTTACAGAGTTGATGAGCTTGCATTGTGTATTTACCATGTTACAGAGTTGATGAGCTTGCATTGGTTAAATAAACTGATTTTTCACATGCCTTTACTCATGAACCTGGTTACACGAAGAGACAAATTGGAAACATATAATGACTAAGAGAGTCGGCCTGTATTGTAATGTAGATAATCTCAGTTCCTGTATCTGATCAGTACTAGCAAGTTGGAATAAATTGAACACCAAGAGACGCAGAAGGATGAGAACAAGAAACCAATCCATAAATAATGACTATGAGAAACTTGCATGTTTACAACTCAGCACAAATGGAAATTCATTCATATTAACAAAACCAGCAACACCATAAACTCTTGAGCTAAAAGGGCTTCTTATATTAGACAAAACAATGACTAAGAGAAACTTGCATGTTTACAACTCAAGTCCCAGCAGAAAATTCAGCAACACCATAAACTTGCATGTTTACAACTCAAGTCCCAGCAGAAAAATCAGTACATATTACAATACATTGCAATCAAACATAAACAACTAGGTAGTTAAATGTTGACAATAATCAGACCACTCCTGATTCAAGCTCCTAGTTAACACACCCCTGATTCAAGCTCCTGATTCATAAGCTCCTGATTCAAGCTCCTGATTCAAGCTCCTGATTCAAACAACAGAAATCAGTTTGAGAAACATATAAGCTTTTGAAGTAAGTTAGGTAATTATTTAAAAAATTAGTATTATTGAAGTAAGATAGCAAATCTGTTATTGAAATCAAGCGAGGGAAAAAAGAGGTAAAAGCCTTTGTACATCACAAATCAAAAGCATATACTTGGATCTAATTACTACTATGTTTTGGGACTCACCATTGATAATCTTCATAAGAAAGTCCACAGAAATCACAAACCTTGGATCTAATTACTCTATTTCATACTGACCAAAAATGAAGGATCAAATCAAATGATTTTGAAAAAAAAAAATAACCACCCAGCGAATAGACAGCTTTTCAAAGGAGTCCTGGCAGTCTTATGTTACGTAGTTTTTCTCCGCTTGGAAAGACTACTAGATCCTCAACTCAATAAGAGACACCCAGTATATGCAGAAGCGGACCATCCAAGTAATAGGTAGACTTTCTTTTAATTTTTTAACTAGCAAGAGAAACATCAGATTACATCACCACCTTCCAGTAAAAGAAAAGCCAATATACCAAGTGATAGGCAATAACAAGTCACAAGGCATTGAGGTCATGTTGCATCACTTGGTAAAATTGCGACTCACCAGCAACAAAGATCGCATGAAAGCTAAGAATATTCAATCTTTATTTAATTCTTCATACTAAAAAGCTAAGTCCTGGGATATGTTCTTTGAAGTTGAAGGTCAAGATGCTGGGTAATAAACAATTGTCTGTAATCATGTTATGTACAAGTTTCTACTTGGTTCCATTAGGAAAGTAGCTTTTGTCATGTTCAAATGTATATTCAGACGGTAATAATTGTTTTTCACAGCTTTTTCTAGCCAGCCTTAGCTATGAGCACTTTGGAGATTATTCAACTCAAACCTCCAACCATCAGCATCTTATCCGATGTCAAATAAGAAAGCTACAATGGGTACGATAATGGGCTGATAAGATCAATACCAATGCGGCATAAGCTCCTAAGAAGGTGGTACACACGAGTCCAAGAATTTCCAGCAAAAAATTTCATATAACAGTCGGTAAATCTACAACATTTTGGATAATGTTTCCTCACTTCAGAACTTTTAGACCTATGGAGATATCTTAGTTATTCATGCATTCAAACTCTTCACCACTTGGAAATATAGATACTCCTACTTTGTATGAAAGAAAGGAAAGATATGTGCCCTAGCTTAGCCCAACTTTAAAAAAATTAAAAAGGGCAGCAATATTCAAAGATGAGAAGTACAACAATGCAAGAACATTAAGGAACAATCTGGCAGAGGCTTGACGATGAAAATAAGACAGAACCATTACCCTCTTAATCTTCAAAAAGATCCACATCTTCACTTGATGACTCATTACCCTCTTGCAAATTTGTATCACCGCTTGTAGAAAACCTACATTATATTAAAATATCCATACATATATACATCAAGAAGGATACTAGAATGTGAAAAATAAGACAACATAAATAATAAAAGAATTATTACTTACGAATTTGTGAGTGCCGGACAATTTCGCTTATCATGTGATTGGCCTACTTTACCACACCCGTGACAACGTCTATCTTTTTTATTTTTTGCTCTAGCCATTGCTTTCTCTTTTCCTCCCTTCAACCTTTTGCCGCATCCTTTTGCTCGCACTTGATCGGGTTCATTGAAACTATTTTGAAAAGTACAAGAATCCTGCACACTAGTACCATCATCCATTAAATTACAACTCATCTGATTACTTTTCTCGGTGAAGCTCTTTGCAACCGTGCGGCCACTAACCATGTGGCTACTAAGAAATTGGTCGATTTGCTCAAGGGACTTGTCAACTAAATCCAAAGATGATTGGATAAATTGACTCCGCGTTAAAAGATAATGATTATCAAGGGTTATCTGCATGCCATTATCATCATGAACTGTCCCCGATTTTGCAGACTTAGTCCACCTCAATAAGATGTATTTATCGGGCAATATTTCAGCATCAAATTTCATCAAATAAGAGATAATGTGAGTACATACGATTCCGGCGCTTTCAAACTTTTTACAACTACAAGAAACCAAATCCAACTGCTTGTCGTAAACGATTTCGCGGACTTTGCTTGTTGCAAGCTTCTTTCTTTGAATTTGATACACACGACGATTGTCGGTTTCCCTAACAAACTGCAACTTGTAGTTAAAACTGTCACACACTTCAGCCTCAAACTTGTAATACATCTCATTAGTGTAAATATCAACCATTTTCTCCAAAAAGTCATGATTTATTCTAAGTTTAGGTTTCTCAATCACGTCTTTGTGATCGGCCATTAACTCCTCGTGACGTTGGCGCACTAGTCCCCTGCCAAACTGTATCATAAAATCCACCAATGAATTATTCTTCGAAACAAATTTCTTGAAGAATGCATGTCCACTTTCTGCTCGTTGGCTACTTGACATGTCTGCTGAGAAAATATGATTAACATATGCAGGAATCCATCTTGACCGAAGTTCAAATTGGTCTTGCAACCACTTGTTTCCTTCTAACCCACTTTTCTTAATCAGACTTTCCCATTGTAAATCAAATTCTTCAGGAGTCTCTGATTTCCAAATGCAAGCCGAGAACTCACTTTTATAAATACTATACTTCACAGCATCAATTTTCTCAGATTACTTCATTAATATATGCCAACTACAATACATGTCAAAAGAATTAAATAAAGTGTTAAAAAGAAAGGCTATGTATATAAATATTTTTAATAATCTATACAAACTATAATACCTGTGAAAAGTATTTGGAAGAACATGAGGGAATGCCTTTGTCATAGCTGGGTCTTGATCAATAATAATCATCTTCGGGGCACCACGAGGCATACTTTCCAAAAATTTATTAAATAACCATACAAAATCATCAACACTCTCATGATTCAAAAATCCACAAGCAAAAATAACTGTTTGACCATGATTGTTAACCCCCATTATTGGTGCAAATATCAGGCCATAACGATTAGTGTTATAAGTAGTATCAAAGATTACAACATCACCAAAGAAATTGTAGGCCCGCCTTGAACTTGCATCGGACCAAAAACAACGAGTAATCTTTTGTTCCTCATCAGCCTCAATATGAAAAGTAAATACGGGATTCTTTCCTTGTTCCAGTTTTAAATACTCATAAAACATTTGACCATTATGCCCCTTCAAATCAGCCCGTATATCCCTTTCATGATTATACAAATCTCTTTGAGTGCACCCAATATTTTCTATACCTCCAGATTGTACTCCAAGAAAACTGAATTGTTGATGCTGAGGTATATTCACCATTGATAACTGTTTAGTTAAAGACTTTGTTGCGGCTGAAACGTTACGGTGGGACCTTAAAAGATGAACCTTTGATGGGGTTGATAGCGGATGGCTGTGCTCCTCTTTAAAAATAGTAAAAATTTATTTTCCGAAGATCGATTTTAAAACTACAATTTTGGCATGACAATCTTCAGCTACGCTTCCTCGACGTCTTTTATTTCCAACATCCGCGATTCTTGGAGATTTTCCTTGTTTAAAACAAACATACTCCTTCTTTCTTATTTCACCACTTCCCGGCTCTTTCTGAGTAGTCCAAGCCCTTACACTAAACCCAGCTGCTTTAGCATAAGCATTGTAGAATGTTACAACATCATCTATTGTGTTAAATTCTTGTCCTTTTTTTGGCCTCAACTCATCTGATACTTGAGGAGTATAGATCGAACTATCGTCATCCAAGTTTAATTCATGTGCTTCAGTGTCCAAGTTTTCCATTTCTCATAAAAAAGTTTAATTGACCTATAAAAAATGCACTGTATATCAAATTTCAATAATTCGAACCAAACAACAACTGCTTGTTTTTGAAAATCTAAAAATCAGAATAATTTTAAGCTTCAGTTAAATTATTCTAGTCAGCCTTCAACATTCCAAACCCAGAAAATTTCACAAGCACTGTGATCACACATTATATGAAATACTAATTCACTGTTAAACATGATTCAGATAATTGTTGGTTGATGAACTGAAAATTTTGTAAACTGAAAATTTTGTAAACTGAAAATAAGAAATTAGGGTTTCATCGAGGAGTTGGTTGATGAACGCACCTTCGTTGATCGAGAGCTGGAGGGGGTGAGTCGCGGAGTTGGTCAAGAGAGGGGGGAGAAATTAGGTTTTCCGCAGCGTAGTTGGGGTAGTCGAGGGAGACTAGCAGTCGGCGGCGGAGTTGGGTACTCCTCGGATTTGGGGGTTTTGTCGAGGATTTGAAATCAACAGCGTAGTCGGCGTCGATTTTGGGGGAGCTCCGATTTTGGGGCTCGGATTTGGGGGTTTCGCTGTTGATCGGAGTTGGGGGTTTTGGGGCTCGGATTTGGGGGGGTGACGTTGGCAGAGGAGGAAGGGAGGGAGGGATCTCGGGGTCCGACTGTTGATTTGGTTCTCTCAGGGGCGCCGACGAGAGAGAGGGAGGAGGAGGAGTCGGGGCTTTTTGGGGGGACAGAGAGGGAGAGAGAGAGAGAGAGAGAGAGAGAGAGAGAGGCTGAAAAAACCCAATGAAACCATAGCCCCCAACGAAACCATAGCCCCCAACGAGGGAGGAAACATCACAACTACAACGTATTTGTTGTATCCATAAGCCCAATTATCTTTTTGTATTTGTTTTTAAACCCAACTTACAAAATACAATAGGAAAAACATATGTATTTGTACACCCACACGGTTAAAACCCCAAAACACCACACGGTTAAAACCCCAAAACGCCCTTCTCTCTCTCCCCACTTAACCAGTTTTCTCTCTCACTCTCTTTCCTGTTCTTCCCCATTTTCAAAAAAAGTATAATATTGATATGATACTAACGTTGGCTTAATTTTTTTTGGTTGCAAAAAAGCACACACCATGGATGTGGTTAGAATTCCATCAAATGTTGGCTACTTCCGGAACCTCCTCCAAAATCGTATTTCTTCTACATTGTTGGAGGATCATCGGACATCCCTTCGAGATACACCTTTCGATGGGTATTTGGATGTTCATAATATTCCAATTCGACCTGTTCTAATGGATTGCTTGCTGGAAGTCTTTGATGTTGAAAAAAATAGCTTCAAAATTGGAGGAAAATGGACCTCTTTTAGTGTTCAAGATATTGCGAGAATTACGGGTCTTCCGATGGGAGGATCTATTGTAGATACAAGGTTCCATAGAAGCGATCGCGAGACAATCTACAAGCTTGTGCTATCATTTAGGTCGAAGGCAGAAATTGTGGAGGATAGGAAGTGTAGGACTAGGAGAGGAAAGAAGAAAAGTAACGAGGGAAAGAAGAAGATTGTGTGTGCTAGAAGGGGTAGGATGGGTGAACTTATTTAGGAGATGACCGAGCGTAGAGATCCTCTTGTGCCACAGATGCTCGTGGTTTTCATCATAGGCTTTATATTATGCCCTCAAGCTAATATGAGTTGCCCTTTGTTTGCACTTAGATATGCTTAGAAATTGGACACTCTTAATGAGTACAATTGGGCTGAAGCAGTGTTTCATGTGTTAAGGACTGAGGTAAATCGATGTAGAGGTGCTTATATGGGGGGCTTTGCATCAGTTTTGGTTGTAAGTTAACCTTTTCTATATTTATGCCATTTTTCATTTTATATATTTAGTTTATTTAGTCATATTTAATGTTGTACTAAAATTATCATCTTTTCACAGATATGGTTTTATGAGCTTGTGGGAAAGTTAAGCCTTCGTGTAGGAGCTGAATCCCTACCACCCATCCTAAGCTTCTACAAGTGTCCAAAACCTTTACGGAGGAATGCGTTGCAGAATTTAGTTAGAGACCCGGATAATTTTAGCCAATATCATAAGGGCTCGAGGTCTCTAAAATTTTAAAAGAGGATTGCTGAAGCTGCCACTTCCACTAAAGAAGCTGCTTCTTCAAAATTCAAGGGAAATGTATAATGGTTTATTTGTATGTAATGTTACTTTTCCAATTATTATGTGGGTTCAAATAGTAATTTAATGTGCTTTTTGCTAAAATGGAACTTATTATTCGATGTTGGTCAATTATCTATGCTTTCGTTGGTTTGATTCATGAATGCAATTGTTCTTGGGTTGTTTACATGTAGGTAATCACTGAAGCTGATTTGGATCGGCTCATCCATGAAAAAAAAGTTGAATTAAACCTTTTCTTGAAGATGAAGAGGGAAATATTTGGTGGAAGGCAAGAGGATGTCGATAAGATAGCGGAGATGAGGATGACGGGGATGATGAAGATGATAGTGATGGCGGCGATGAGGATGACATGAATGAGGAGGATGATAGAGATGTAGGCGAAGGTGAAGGTGAAAGTGATGGTAGAGTAGGAGATGAGGGGGATGGTGGTGATGTGGATGAGGATGATGGAGATGTAGATAGAATGAATGTAGATAAAGATGATGGTGGAGATGGTGCTAATGATGATGTAGACATGGATTCAATTGAAGTGGATGATGACGTCTTTCTGCTTAGCCCGCGCGATATTGCGGTGATTGAAGGCAAGCGTAGAACCCCTTCCATTAAACAAATGGTTCTATCGAGATCGCGGCTCGCTAGACCATCTACACGTTCTCCATTTGTCCTGCTTTGTAATCAAAAAGGTGTACCAAAATATTCAGGAAGTAAGGAAGTAAAGGATGATGAACGAGAACTACTCGATAACTTTTGGAAGGACAAAAAGATGACAATGTAAGGAATATCGAAAGACCTATTTTATGACTTTTATTGTGTTTTCATCGACACATTTAGTAAATTTTTTCATATGTAGGGAGACGTTAGTGTGGTCATCAAGTGATGCTTTGGTAATTCGTAAGGATGCATTAGAATTACTTAAAGGAGAAGCAATTAGTTGCGACGTAAGTTCCCTTTTTTCCTCACGTTTCACACAATGCACGTGTAGCATATAACCTTCAATTTTTATTATGTGCATTTCAGGTTATAGCCTCCTATGTTGTGTTTCTAAACATGTTGATGGAGATGTGTCCAAATTATGCAAAGGACATATACATCTGCAGCCCATGAGTTACTGTAAGTGGATTCTCGATTGGAGTTTATAAGTATTATTCATATATTATTTTCGATACTAAAAATAATTCTCTCTTTGGTTTTTTGTAGAGATGCATCAACGAAAATAATCTGTCAAGTGTCGAACGCATGTTTAAGCCAATAACTAGTACACGTTTCCTCGTACTTGATAAAATTATTTTCCCACTTCTAACTTCATTTCATTGGCATATGTTGGTGTTATCTATAAAAGATAGAAGGTTTTATCATTACTCTTCTCTACGCGGATATATGTCCGATGCCATTGAATTTATAGTGAAGCTTATGACATCCATCCCCGACGAGTGGAATATGGGTATTAGCTCTTTTCATGAGGTAGAAAGTGTTGATGTACCTCAACAACGTGGGTGAGTGTATTCAACCTATTCCTATATTGTTTTGCCGTATTTGCCGATACATATATAGTGCGGTTCCATGAAAATTTTTATAGTTTTACTTCCTATTTTTGTACTTGTAGTAGCCTAGATTGCGGGGTGTTCTTGATGTCATATGTGTTTAGCCTCGTATCAGGTCAAGCAATTTCAATAGATAAAAAGGATTGTGCAAGACATAGAGCTCGTATCGTAGCTCTATTTCTATCTGAAGGTATATTTTCCATAATTGTAATATGTTTAATGTATACGGTTATACTTTTACATTCCGTCTACTATTCTTTTAACCCGTGTATCGGTTGATTTCAGGATATAAACAATCATCACAAGCTCACTTCCCTGGATGCTAGATGTCATCTATCCTTTTTTTCCTGTTGATTGTTGTAAATCATCAGATGTCATCTACACTTTTATTTTGTCTACTATTCTTTTAAGGCCCTTGGGCAATTACAATGTTGAATTTGGCCCTTCGAAGCTTACTAATCCTTCGAAGATTGGTTGGCTGTTGAACGGGTTGGAAACTATGAGGATGAATAATCTCTTTTGGCTGTCTTGATGGTGAATCTTTAGTGGTTTTTGCTTTGGAGAATCAGAGAGCATGAAGTTTTGTAGGAATTAGCTATTATAGCAAACAAAAACAAAGCCTTTAACTCAAGTTTGCAACTATCTATTACATTCTTTATTATTCTTTGCATGTTGAGAGTTGTTTATATACTTAAAATTATTCCTAATAATGCTTGTTTAAGCCGTTGAGCCTCCGAGACAAGTAATGAGCCAGCTAGAAAAGGAAAAAACAAGAAAGAAGAAAGAGGGAAAACTGGATTTAAGTTAAAATTGTTCTGGAATATGTGTATCTGAAATATGTGTGAGCATGTTTTGTAACATTTCTCAGCTTTTGACTAAGTTTGTGACTGTGAATGTATCTGAAGTACGTGTGAGGGTGTTTTGTAAAATATCTCAATTTGTGCAATTAGTTGTGACTGTGAATGTATCTCAAATTGGTCATTGTTAAAATTTGTTACATATCTCAAATTGTGACTATGAATGTAGTGGTGAGTTTGTAGCATATTTCAGCTTGTGACTATGTTTGTGATTGAAAATGTAGCGTGTTAAGTGTTGAGGATGTTTTGTAACTTATCTATGTTTGTGATTGAAAGTGTAGCGGGTTATCCTGTAAGTATAACGGGTTATCCTGTAAGTGTGGCGGGTTATCATGTAAGTGTAGCGTGTTACACTGTAAGTGTAGCGGGTTATTCTGTAAGTGTAGCGGTTTACACTGTAAGTGTAGCGGGTTATCCTGTAAGTGTAGTGTGTTACACTGTAAGTGTAGCGTGTTATCCTGTAAGTGTAGCGTGTTACACTGCAAGTGTAGCGTGTTAGCCTGTAAGTATAGCAGGTTACATTGCAAGTGTAATGGGTTATCCTGTAAGTATAGCGGGTTATCCTACAGGTGTAGCATGTTACACTGTAAGCGTAGCGAGTTACACTGTAAGTGTAGGGGTTACATTGCAAGTGTAGCGGATTATCCTGTAAGTGTAGCGGGTTACACTGTAAGTGTAGCGGGTTATCCTGTAAGTGTAGCGGGTAAAACTGTAAGTGGAGCGGGTAAAATTGTAAGTGTAGCGTGTTACACTGTAAGTGTAACGTGTTACTCTGTAAGTGTAGCGGGTTACACTGTAAGTGTAGCGGGTTATCTGTAAGTGTAGCGGGTTACACTGCAAGTGTAGCGGGTTATCCTGTAAGTGTAGTTGGTTAGCCTGTAAGTGTAGCGGGTTAGCCTGTAATGTAAGTGTAGCGTGTTACACTGTAAGTGTAGCGAGTTATCCTGTAAGTGTAGCGTGTTACACTATAAGTTTAGCTGGTTACACTACAAGTGTAGCTGGTTAGCCTGTAAGTGTAGCGTGTTAGCCTGCAATTGTAGCGGGTTACACTGCAAGTGTAGCGCCTTATCTTGTAAGTGTAGCGGGTTACACTGTAAATGTAGCGGGTTACACTGTAAGTGTAGCGTGTTATCGTGTAAGTGTAGCGTGTTATGCTGGAAGTGTATAGTGATAGAATGAAAGCGTAGCGGGATAGACTTATGACAAACCAAGCCATAAACATATATCTTGCATCCCAAATTAAGAGAAAAACATGTCTTCTATTGATCCAAAAGTATCACATAACTCTCGATCATACAAACACATAACAAACACATAGTAAATTATGCTAAAAACATGTCTTACATTGATTCAAAAGTATGGCACTTTCACAAAACTATAACACAAAAGTCATGCATATTTACAATATATCTAGTCTACAATAGGTTGTCTACATGTTCTACGGTTGTGACCATACTGTTGACATCTACTACATTTTAACTCTTTATGGGGATTCAATCCTGAAGGAATGCACTTTGTTCTTGGTCTTCCACAAAGAATTGATATGTTGTCGGCGGCCGAATCACCATATTTTCATCATCTACATGTGGCTTGTCATCGTCAAGAATTGGGTATTTAGGAAAGGAGTAGCATTTGCAGTATGTTTCCACACTAAAGTAGTGAGAAATATATGAGTAAAGTATGTCGTTATTTTGTCGAATTACCGTAGCCGCATGTTTGCAAGGTAGCCAGACAACTTGCCATTCACGACAAGTACATGTACGCTCATTCAAATCTACTTCATCGGTGGGGAAATCATAGACCTCATTCCTTCCCGTAGTAGAATGAATAGTAGAAAGACAACGTGATTGCTCATTGATTTGAATGAGGTGCTCTTCCACAGTAGGAACAAATGTTGTGGTCCACTTGTGGGATGCCTCCCGCCTTTCAAAACTCATCCTCATCATTTTCTTATGAATATTATCAAGTGTTTGGGTAATTGGAAAATAACGAGCTTCTTTGATCCAAGCGTTGAATGACTCCGCTAGGTTTGATGTCAACCATCCATATCTACATGCATGTCAATATATGGTAAGTAGAGATGTACATATAACTAAATGATTTGCATTTAAAATTGTAAGTAAACTTTCATATTAACCTCTTCCTAGGAAAATAGCTATTAGCCCAATTTTCTGGACTCATCCGCAACAATTCATTATAGGCGATCTTAGATTTGTCCCGTAGCTCATTGTACTCATTGTTATAGGAACAAGTAGTGTATGCGTAAGCAGCCCTCTTCATAATTTGCAAACATTCATCTGGTAAAGGTGGTACAATGCCTTTCTTTGACAAGTTATTCTTAAAATTAGCCAAAAGATGACGAATACAATAAGAGTGATGTGACCATGGAAAGCATTTCTTAACGGAATTCTGAAGCCCTTTGTCCCTATCGGAGATTAAAACCAGCTCATCATCTGGAGTATACAGATCTTCATCGTTGAAGAGAATGTCTCGAATGCATTCCAAAAATCATTCCCAATTACTCATTCTCTGTCCCGCATATGCAAATTGCTATAGGAAACATTTCCCCATCTCCATTTAGAGCAGTTGCGGCAAATAAGGTTCCTTTATACCTATAACCGGGATGGTAGCAATTATGAATGAAAGTATAATAAATTTATGAAGAATGGTGTTCCTTTATACCTATAACCGGGATGGTAGCAATTATGAATGAAAGTATAATAAATTTATGAAGAATGGTACATTAATGCAAGTTTTGATTAGATTGAAGTATAATAAATTTATGAAGAATGGTACATTAATGCAAGTTTTGATTAGATTGAACTCTACCATACCTATAAAAAAGATGAGTACCATCCAAGAATAACATTGGCCTGCATCCCTCCATAAACCCCTTCCAACAAGCATAATAAGATACGAAAACTCTTGTAAATCTTCCATCTTCATGCTCTAAGTGAACAATTGATCCCGGATTAGTTTCCATAACTTTATCTTTATACCATCAGAGTTGGTCATATGAATATTTAGTATCACCATACAATTCACGTTGAGCTAGCTCTTTTCCCCACCAAATCCTATGATAAGGGATGTCCAATCCAAATTCCGTTTTAAGCTTCTTCTGGAAATCAATTGGGCGATAAGTGAGTTGTTCCTTTAAGATGGATTTGAGATGATTAGCATTCCACTTGTGAGATGTCCAGCTATATCTTTCCTTTCCTATGCCTCCTCCCAAACAACTATGAGTACTATAAATTTTTTTTACATAGAATCTATCACTATCTCTACGGCGGGTGCAATGAACCATCCAGTCATAGTTTACGGCCTTGCATTTTACTGTCACTCTTCTACGTTCATTTTTTACAAAAACAAAGTTAAACCCTCGTGCAATAGAGTAATTACTTAAACTCCGCCGACAATGCTCAACATCATCAAATTCTTGACCAACACTTCTAATTGCATTGTCCCATGCAAGAGGAATCATATTAGAGCTCCCAACTTCCCGAGACATATTTTGTGAAGAAGAAGGATTTTGAGAATAAGATACATGTTCTTCACTAGAAGGGATGTATGGATTCTTGCATAGAAAATTGTACAAGAGTTTAAAGAAATTGAGAACTTTAGAATTGATGGTAAAAGTATTAATGTATATCAAATATGTAAATTACCTTATATGGACAGTATTGCATTGTTGCCCAAATAATATCTCTCGATCCATCTCAGCATTCATGACAACTACATTCTCCTTGCAACTTCGATGTATATTGAACATTATCGATACATCATCATCATCACATACACACACATACATTTCTTGTGTGTGGGGTACTTTGTAAGTCGACTGCATCATGCTTGCATTATAAGCAATTAGACTTTGCACCGCAACCGCCAAATCATTATAACTCCCGTTGACATTTAATTTTAAAAAGTGATTATTTCCTCTAAAATCCGTTAATGCACAATACAATTCTTCATCCATCTATGTTTGTCATAAAAAATAAAACAAATTTAAGGAAAATTTCATCAAAGATAGACAACTAAAATCAACTTATGTGAAATTTATCAAAGATTATGTGAATTAATGGGTGATCGGATAAAATCAAATTTAACTAAAATTTCATCAAATATAACAAATTGAACTAATTTTTATGAATTCATGATTAATAATGAGAAATTAATGTGAACTAATCATGTCAAATAATTAACGTGAAATTATGTGAAATTAATAAGTGGTTGAATAGTAACAAATGTAACTAACATTTTTATCAAATATAACAAATTTAACTAATTTTTATGAATTCATGAATAACAATTTCAAATAATTTTTATTTTTTATACTGTCAAATATAACAAATTTAACTAATTTTCATGAATAGCAATGTCAAATAATTCATGAATAAGAGGATGAATTAATGCAATAAACTTGGTAGATGAGTAAATTGCAAAATTATACCTTCAATTGTTAAGAAAGTGATGGATATCCACTAAAATCACACCATACACAGTAATGGAGTTGAGAATTTAATGATGGATTGATAAGTGGGTGAAAATTAATTGATGGGTTTAATGGAAGAATGTAGCATTAATGGATGGGAGAGGGAGTTAATTGGGACATGGAGAGAGAGAGAAAGGGAGGGGGGAGAGAGAGAGGGAGAGAACGTGATTTATTTTCCCGCCGTTTCTCTCCTCTCCCGCATGGGATAACAGAGAAACAGAGGAACACTGGTTCCTCTCCCTCCCTCCCTCCCTCCCTCCCTCTCTCTCTCTCTCTCTCTCTCTCTCTCTCTAAATTTTTAATATTTTACATTTTTGTAGGGGCCCACTTAATAAAGAACACATTAGTAAACTGCAAAGGGTAGAGTTGGAATTAAAAAAAATTTAGGGGCCCACACATACAAGTATTGTATTTTGTAAGTTGGGCTTAAAGATAAATACAAAATGATATTTGGGTTTATGGATACAACAAATAGTGATTGAGTTTATAGGTAAAGATGAGTAAACATTTAGGGCTAGAAATAAAAAACCCTAATAATAATATTATAACACTCCCCCTTGGATGTCCATTTATTCAACCAAGAATATGCCTCATTAAAACCTTACTAGGTAAAACCATATGGGAAAATCCATAGTGAAGGAAAAATAGTACATTATTCTTATCCATCATTTGAAGTAATACTTTGCTAGAAAGAAAGAAAAAAAATACAAAATTGCCCCCCTTTTGTCTACATCCCTATCCTGTAAGATCATCACTCGAGGTCCTTGAACCGTCGTAGTCCAATTTTGTAGACTAGTTCCTCGAAACTCTTTGTAGGTAGTGCCTTCGAAAGTAAATCGGCGAGATTATCACTAGATCGAACTTGTTGAATATTAATAGCACCATTCTCTTGAAGATCAGGAGTAAAGAAGAACTTTAGAGATGTGTGTTTTGTTCTATCACCTTTGATATATCCCATCTTCAATTGAGCTACACATGTTGTATTATCCTTATACAAAATTGTTGGTACCTCCATTTGAGAGGACAACCCACATGTCTTCTGATGTATTATCCTTATACAAAATTGTTGGTACCTCCATTTGAGAGGACAACCCACATGTCTTCTGAATGTGTTGGATTATTGATATGAGCCAGACACACTCTCCATTTGAGAGGACAACCCACATGTCTTCTGAATGTGTTGGATTATTGATATGAGCCAGACACACTCTCGGCTTGCTTCATGAATTGCCATAATTTCTGCATGATTAGATGATGTAGCCGAAATTGTTTGCTTGGTAAAACACCAAGATATAACAGTACCACCATATATGAAGACATAACCCGTTTGTGACCGTCCATTATGAGGATCAGACAAATAACCCGCATCTGCATATCCTACCAACTCTGATTTGGACAAATGAGAATAGTATAAACCCATATCCATTGTACCTCTAAGATATCGAAATATATGTTTAACCCCTGTCCAATGTCTTCTTGTAGGTGAGAACTATATCTTGCTAATAAATTCACGACAAATGATATATCAGGTCGAGTGTGACTAACAAGATATATTAGTGCACCTATTGCGCTCAGATATGGTACTTCAGAACCAAGCAGTTCTTCGTCATTTTCCTTAGGTCGAAAAAGATCTTTATTAATTTCAAGTGATCTCACGACCATTGGAGTACTTAGTGGGTGTGACTGATCCATATAAAATATTTTAAATATCTTTGATATATAAGCAGATTGGTGTATAAAAATCCCATTCTTATGTTCAATCTGCAAGCCGGGGCAAAATTTTGTTCTGCCATGATCTTTCATTTCAAATTTTAGTTTTATGCAATTTGCAGCCTTTTGAAGCTCTTCAGGAGTTCCAATGATGTTTAAATCATCAACGTACACTGCAATAATCACAAATTGTGATTTAGATGTCTTTATAAAAACACAAGGGCAAATTGGATCATTATTATAACATTGTTTCAACAAGTACTCAGTTAAGCGGTTGTACCACATACGTCCTACTTGCTTTAAACCATAGAGAGACGTCTGCAGTTTTATCGAATAAAACTATCTCGGATTAGGGTTATACTTTTTAGGCAACTGTAATCCTTCCAGGATTTTCATATAAATGTCATTATCAAGTGAGCCATACAGATAGACTATGATTACATCCATGAGACACATTTCAAGTTTTTCACAAACTGCCAAATTAATTAAATATCAAAAAGTTGTTGCATCCACCACAGGAGAATACTTCTCTTCATAATCAATACCGGGTCTTTGTGAGAATCCTTGGGCAACTAATTGTGCTTTATATCTAACAACTTCATTATTCTCGTTTCGTTTTCGTAATGAAAACCCATTTATATCCTATAGGTTTTATACCAGTAGGTGTCTGAATAACAGGTCCAAAAACTTTACGCTTCGCTAGCGATTTTATTTCACAATCTTTAGCATCTTTCCATTCCGGCCAATCTTCTTGATGCCTACACTCCTCCATAGACATTGGTTCAAGATCCACATTTTTATTTATAACATTTTGCGCAACATGATATGCAAAAGTATCATCAACGATTATTTCATTCCGGTTCCATCGTTCCCTAGTCATAATATAATTGATAAAGATCTCTTCATTTTCTTTAATTTCAGGTACCTGATTCTCTTTCGGAACTAACTCATCTAGAGTCTCACTGGAGAATTTTTCTTGAGCAACATTTTCCTCAACTAGAGTCTCACTGGAGAATTTTTCTTGAGCAACATTTTCCTCAACTTGGTCATTTGTATGCTTTGCCCCTTTTCTTTTACGAGTTTCTTGAGCAACATTTTCCTCAACTTGGTCATTTGTATGCTTTGCCCCTTTTCTTTTACGAGGATTTTACCTTTGGAACCGACTGGTCTACCACGCTTTATTTGTCTCTTTATCTCATTAGCGGTGATAGGTTATCCTTTAGGAACAACAATTCTGACAGGAGCATTTGCAGCTGGTATATGTGACTTAGTCACTCTTTTTAGGTTAGTAAACATGTCTGACAGTTGATTTGCTAATTTTTGTAAATGAATTATCTTTTGAACTTCTTGTTCACATTGTTTCGTGCGAGGATCATGGAAGGACAATGATAATTCTTTCCAGCTAATTTCTTTTACCAGCTACTTAGTTTCTCCCCCTAATGTTGGGAAAAGTGTCTCATCAAAATAACAATTGGCAAAACGTGCTGTAAATAAATCTCATGTAGACGGTTCAAGATATTTAATTATAGATGGAGATTCATACCCAACATATATTCCTAACCTCCTTTGAGGTCCCATCTTCGTGCGTTGTGGTGGAGCAATTGCAACATAAACCGTACATTCAAAAATTCTTAGATGGGAAATATTTAGGTCCTAACCATAAACCAATCATAATGGGGAGAATTCATGCTAACTTGTTGGCCTGATGCGAATAAGTGTTGCTGCATGTAAGATAGCATGTCCCCATGCAGATATAGGAAGTTTTACTCCCATAAGTAATGGTCTGGCAATTAATTGAATTCGTTTTGATTCTGCAAGGCTATTCTGAGTATGAACATGTACTACATGATGTTCAACGGTTATTCCAATAGTAGTTTTATGGGAAAATTGCTTGGAGGAACTAAATTTAATTGGGCCATGCATCCCCACCCCCCAACTAGAGTCAATCACTTGTAAGCACATTGACCCAAGTTTTTATGCTTTTACACCCAAAACCAAACATTGTATATGTACTTTATAGTGTATTTTTGAGCATTGCCCATTTTACCCTTTGTACTCATTTTCGATTGGGGGTGTAGGCTGGAGAGGTTTTTTGTCTTATTGGTCAGCATAGCAAGCCATCATCAAGTTGGAAGTCACTTGCAATTGGGGGTGTACGCTGGAGAGGTTTTATGGAGGGAAAATGGAAAATTGGAGGGAAAAATCTACTAAGTTCCTTCCAAAATAATGCACGCTTCATATCAATGTAATATATACTCTTCCCTCTTTAGATCTACTCCTAAGACCTTCAACAACCATTTATATTCTTAACTTTTTCCTATTAACTTCTTCAACAACCAAAATGGAAGATTCTTTAATGTATGTGATTTCATTTAACAGTAATGCAACCCTCATTAAAGTCAATTTGGCAAACAAGTTTAGCTGAATTGAAGATGCAAGCTGCAGAGAATTTTAGAGTACCGTACGAAAGTTTGTTGATAAGTTACTCTATCGAGAAGTTTCCCAATGTCTCGTTTGAACTTTCAAAAGATGAAGATATTCTCAACATGATAGATTATCATTGTTCAATGGGGTTAAATATGGTAACCATGACTGTTACTAAAGGATATGAAGGACCCACCCATGCCATAGGGACAAAAATAGAGCTTAAGTAAGTATTCAAAAGTATATTTTTAAGGTTCTGGATACACGTGACATATTACGTCATATATGTGACCTGAAGACAAACAACGTGACATATTGACTTTATTTGTGATATGTACATCTTATATGTGACTTTACTGGTAAGTATCACACATGACTTATATGTGACCTTTACATTCAACTTGCAGTGTTCCTAATGTAAGCTTACAGTCATCAGAGCATATCGAGGAACCTTATGAGAGGATCCCAATCGAGGAATCAGAGAGGCTCCCAAATGACAACCCTCAAGGAGAGCATGTGTGGATGATGATCGACGTAGTAAGTGACTCGTCACGGATCCCAGCATGGTGGCTCGAGGCAATTAGTGGAAAAGGGCAGCAATTTGAAAGCCCAAAAGAAGTTAGAATGGCTCTTTTATACTACTCTATAGCTAAGAAGTTCGCTTTTAAATATGTTAACAATGAGCCAAAACGTATTCGTGCTATTTGCATGTTCAGAAAAGAAACAAAATACCCGTGGTTGCTTTTCGCTTCACCATTGAGCCATGTGTCGACCTTTGCTATAAAAAATTTGTTCCTCAACATGCATGTGGACAACATAACAGCACAGCTGGTCACTTCAGAGCATCAAGAATGTGGATTGCGAGTATGCTACAATCAATTATGAAGAGGCGTCCATATATTACTCCAACTAACATTAGAAAGGAATTGTACTCTCAATATGGATTATGAGTTAATTATTCTAAAGCTTGGCATGTTAAGTGATGCGGCATAATTATGTACCAAAATTGCAAGTGCACAATTTATCAAGTTATAGTATAAAAAATATCGATCCCACGAGGAAGGTGATTTTAAGAGATTATTAAAAATGGTTCTTATGTTTTGTGCATGACAATTAGGAATAAAGAATAAGTGTGATTGTGATGAGTGGTTGTTTTGATTATATGCAAAAGATAATAAATTGAATTTTAGAGGAGAGAAGGAATCAAAGAATAAATGAAATCACAAGGCAAGAAAGAAGAATGAATAAAATCAAGAAATAAACCAATAATGAAAAGAAAATTTAAGAAAATTAAGATGGATGATTCAAAAGAGGTAAGAAATCTAGAATATAATCCACTAACCAATTTCAATTACAAAATATAAACTATTCTCTTTTTATCATATTTCAACTTAAATTTATTAAGCATAGATTATCAAACCATTTAAGGAAAGTGTAACCTATCAAATTATCATCTAAGTCAAAATTACTATTCATGATAAGAACAACAACATGATAATAATCATAGAATTCATAAGCATAACCTATCAAACCATTTAAGATAAGCATAGGTTATCAAATTCTTCTTCTACCGATTAGTTCTCTAGTTGATTATCCTAAACATGAACATTTTAAGTACAAGAGAATAATTCATACAATATAAAAGAAATTAGACTAGTTTCATACAATTCTAAGATTCCTACAAGAATTAAATTCACATCTTAAGAAATAAAAACAAGAAAAAGAAGACTAATTACAAAATTAAAAAGAAAAGAAAAATCTAAACTATGAACAAGAAATAAATCTAATTACAAAGAAAATAAAAATCTAAACTACAAAATAAATTGCAGAAATTAAATGCAAGAAAAATAAATCTACTCTACAAATTAAAGTGCAAAAAGAAAATAAAAAAGACAAGAAAGTAAATCTATACTACAAGCATGAATTTAAATCTAACTAATAAGCAATAATAAAGAAATTACTAAAAAGAAATAAAAGAGAAAAGAAATGCAAACCTTCAAATTGCTCTTCATCTCCATCCTCATCATTCAACAAAGAGGAGAAAGAACAAATTTAAAGAGGAAAAAATTATTTTTATTAATTGCAACTAAAGTTACAATTTTTGGAAGGCCTTCTCAATTAAGAGTAGCCCTCCTCTCCAAAAGGAGTTTACAAAATTTTCACACCTCTAACCCCTCACTCTCTACCCCTATTTATAGTAATCTTCAATGAATATGAGCCATTGGATTTGTCTTGAGCCCCAAGCAACAATCTCCACCTTTGATTTATTTGATTTTCAAAAGAAAAATCCATCGATGCAGGCATCGATGCCTGCTCTTCTCCTGTTGCTGTCCGCAGAACTCTTGTATTTTGCTTTTGGGCTTGTGTCTTGGGCTTTGGCTTGGACTTTTGGGCTTGGCATTTTCTCTTGATTTTCCATTGGGCTTTGAATTATTTGAAAGAATTCCTTTGGCTTCATGGGCTTCATTTCTTCATTAAATCAAGGGGTTTTTGTTGAGATATTGGAGTTTGAGATTTATTCATCATTAACCTGCAATTAACAGATAAAAGCAATTATTAGTGGTATATTTATTCATATAAAATAGATAATGAGGGTATAAAATTATAATAAAATGTGATTATCAAATACCCCCACACCTAAACTTTTGCTAGTCCTCTAGCAAAGAAAATAAAAAGAAAATCCTAACTCACTTTCGCAGGAATCGCGGTTGTATTTAGCGCATACAACAAGCCTTTAAACCCCTAGGTTACCCTAGTGGACGAGTTGTAGTCTCGTGAGGGTTTGCAGTGAATATACCCACAAAATTCGGTCAACTTGCCAAGTTAAATAAGTCAGTAAATAACAGATTTTCCTTGATATATTTAAACATTCTAATTGAAGCTAGTTAATAATCAAGAAAACGTTTTTATATATAACTCCAATGTAAATCCCCTAGAAAATCTTTTTCATTATAACAATACAAAACCAAGTCAAATCTTAGAAATTTAATTAAAAAGTTTTGAAAAGAACATGCTAACTCTTTGTTTTAAATAACTTTCAAGTCTCTTGATCAAAAATTGTTTTTTTAAGACCATATATATACAAAACAACAATATATAAAAACAATGGTTAGTGTTATATATATATAATTTTTTTTTTCACTCTCTAATTCTTGGTGATTGTTTTCTATTTTAACGGGCTTTCTAAGTGACCATTTAACGAGTTTTGGGCCAATGAATCCCACCCCAATTGGGCTTAGGTCATTAAGTATAGAGATACTCCTTGGGCTTAATTGCTCAGTCAACTTAGGCTTTATAAGATAGAATCACCTTGAATTTAAGAGTTTTTTTTTTGTGGTGCCCATTTTTCGCACTCTTCTTTTATAAGGTTATTTTTTTTTAATATATATATGTGTAAGTATATATATAGTCTAACTCTAAGTTAAGCATGCAAAAATTTCATTATTTTTAATTAAAAATCTAAGGTAAGACTTAAGTAAAGTATACTAGTTGAAAAATCATTTCTTAAGAACTTTATTTGGAGTTATCATAAAAGGTGAACTTGAATATGTCACTAACTAAGAATTAAAAAATTTAAAATCTATCAATTTGATCAATTATTACTTAACTCCATCAATTTGGCAAGTGACAATATTTTTATAATTATTTTTTTTGAAAGAAAAATATAACTAAAAAGGTAAAATAAAGAGAAAAATATGTATTTCTCAACCCCACACCTAAATTTTGCATTGTCCTCAATGCAAATTCGCTGAAGCACAAAGTAAAGTAGATAAAATTGAAGAACTTACAGTTGTTCGGTTGACAATGATGATAAGGATCTGCAATTACTGTTAGTATGAGGATGAAGAAATCAAATAAGAGGAAAAATTGTAAGTAATTTATTATTATTATTATTATTATTATTTTAACCTATGTTACTTTTTTAAATTTTTGTTATGTGTTTTTTTTTTAAGAAACAAAAGGAAAATTAGTTTTTTTTTATAGATAATGAGGTTCATGAAGAACCAACACCTCTTCCTCTCCGAGCGTAGAAAATTCTAAAAATGGTTTTAGACGTTGACCATTTATTTTAAAAATATTACCATTTTTAGGATTTTCTATCTCGACAGCTCCATGTGGAAAAACTTGTTTAACAAAAAATGGACCAGTCCATCTTGATCTCAATTTTCCCGGAAAAAGATGCAATTTGGAATTGTACAATAAAACTTTCTGTCTGGAGAGAAATTTTTTCGCAAAATTGATTTGTCATGAAAAATTTTTGTTTTCTCTTTGTAATTTTTTGAGTTTATGTATGCATCATTCCGAATTTTTTCCAACTCATTTATTTGGAGCAATCTGTTTTTACCTGCGGAGTCTGAGTCAAAATTTAACTGTTTTATTGCCCATATTGCTCGATGTTCCAACTCTACTGGTAGATGACAAGCTCTCCCGAATACCAGTCTGTATGGTGACATCCCCAAATTGGCCTTAAAAGCTGTTCTATACGCCCACAGAGCATCACACAATTTTACAGACCAATCTTTTCTGTTATGATTAACTGTTTTTTCTAAGATTTGTTTGATCTGCCTGTTTGTGACCTCTACTTGTCCACTGGTTTGGGGGTGATAAGGAGTTGACAATTTGTGTGTGATTGAATATTTCCTCATCAAAGCCTCGAAAGAACGGTTACAGAAATGTGTACCGTTATCACTGATGATCGCTCGAGGTACTCCAAACCGGGCAAAAATGTTCTCTTTCAAAAACTTGACAACGACCTTGTTGTCATTAGTTTTGCAAGCTACCGCCTCAACCCATTTTGACATGTATTCAACGGCTACTAGAATGTAGACATTTCCAAAGGAATTTGGAAATGGTCCCATGAAATCGATACCCCACAGATCAAAAAGTTTAACGGATAAAATGGGTTGTAAAGGCATCATATTTCTCCTAGTGACATTCCCTAATGTAAAACCCCGAAAATTTGAATACTTTATGATAAATATTAATAAATATGTTATACATTTATAAATAATATATTATGATGTTTGAGTATGCTAGGAATTGATTTGAGATCAATTCAATGTATATATGTATATATGTGAGTACAAATACACAAATCATGCACAAAGGCCAAGAGTGAGAATCTGAGAATTTTGACCAGTTCTGGAAACGTGTATAATACCAAAGTTGTAGGTATCTTCAAGAGCTTTCCAACAAATCTTAGATCACCTTATTCCGAGGTCGTATGAGAACGTTATAGCCAAAATACCGAAGGAGCATTTTCCTAGTCAGACTAGGTTTCCTGGTTCGGGTCTAACAGGTTTGTTTCGGGTTTGTCTCTATAAATACCTATATTTTTCACGAAAATTCCTTTCTTTTATCATATCTAAGAACCCTAACAGCCACCAAACACCCATAAACCCTATTTTGAATTCTTGGAGAGGATTGGAGGCTTTCAAGTTGGGTTTTTGTTGATTTTTGGCTTTTGGAGTGGAGATCTCCTTCGACGTTGCTTCTAACAAGTTTTCCTACAACCCCAGACGAGTATCATCTCTATTTTCCTCCAACCCCAGGCGAGTATCATCTCTACTAATCCCCCTCCCAGTTTTTAAAATATTTTTGAAGAGTTTTTAATGAGTTTTATAGAGCCTAATCAATTATTTTGTGTATAAAAATTGGATCTTTTGTATATATGTATGAAGACTAGGTCTTTTCATGTTAAAGAGATTAAGCACGAATTTATAGAAGTGTTTTAAGATCTGAAAATAATTTAAAATATCGTTTATCTGAATTTAGATGTCTTATGCTTCGTTTTAAAGTTTTGTGCATGATTGAAGGTTTACATATGATTTCTTGTGCAAATAATCATGCTTGTTATGTTATGCTGAAAATCTGCTGCACATATACTATTGAGCTAGAAATTTGAAATAACAAATGAAATCCAAATTGAACCAAACTAATGCCAATTGAAAGATATGTGAATCTAGTTTTCAAAACAGAAAACCATACCTAAAGATAGTTTTCCTAGAGAAAGATATACTCATTTTACTGATGATATATCCTGCAGAAAATCTGCTGCACATATAAAATGTTTGACTGGAAATTTGAAATATCATATGAACTCCAAACTGAGCCAAATTAGTGTCAAATGATATCTATGTGAGTCTAGTTTCCAAAACGAAAAACTATTCTTAAAAAGAGTTTGTCCAAAGAAAGATATTCTCATTTTACTAATGCTATGTTCTGCAGAAAACTGCAGATGTGCTGATTTGAAATAAATTGATATATTACGTAAAGGTTTCTTGAGTTTCGCTCTTGTTTGTTATTTTTGAGAGAGTTTCTCGATCTTGTACTATTATATTATAATGATTAAGAGTTGTTTAGTACCTGGGATGATGGTGAACTTCAGATGTGGACACACACACACCAAGATTTGTGCATGTATGCTATATTGTGTTAGATTGACACACTTTTGCTTAGATCTGTACCGTGAGGCATGCACAAGAGTAGAATATGTATACCTTTACTTCTAGTATTCCATGGTTTATATATACAGTCCTCGTGTTGGACTATAATCCATTGAAGTCCTCGTGTTGGACTATAATCCATTGAAGTCCTCGTGTTGGACTATAATCCATTGAAGTCCTCGTGTTGGACTATAATCCATTGAAGTCCTCGTGTTGGACTATAATCCACTAAAGTCCTCGTGTTGGACTATAATCCATTTCAGTCATCGTGTTGGACATTTACATATTTGACCACGTCTTGGACATTTGTTAAGCTATGAGTATGACACTTATCTAAATCAGGACATGACATGATTACATGAGATTTGGACATGATAGCTACCTAGGCTGTACATGACACTTATGTAATTTTGACCTTTGACACTTATTTGGTTATGACATGACACAGTATTTAAGTTTTGAGATGGGTTGTATTTCTCTTTATTATTGTTCCTGTATTAGATTTTGGGTTTGGTGTTTAGGGATTTACAATTTGAGATACAAGGTATATACATGAGGGTTTCCTTGTTTGGATTATTTCGCTCGACGTACCTATGCTCGTGTTGTAAATCTCTAAATACTAAAATCCTCTTTTGTTAGGATCTATGATTTTAGAATATTATGTATTCACTGTATTTTCATATACAACGAGCCCTATCCTTTGGGGTTGGTTGTGATGATGCTCGCTAGCGCTTTGACGCTCGTTGTCCCTCCCCCTTTCAGGTAACGAGCCAGGAGCCCAGAGAGTCGCAGGTTGATGGCGACGCATTTTAGTTTTAGCCGTCTATTTAGTTATATTTTCTTTTGAGCTCCACTGTAGACTTTTGTGTAGACATGTGAGAGTTTTATTCTAGAAATTTTAAAGGCTGTGTGCCTTATTTCCCTTTGTCAGACATTTTGTATTTGAGACTTGTTGAGGACTCCAGTTCATTTATTTCAGACATTTACTTGTATTCCAGTATATTAGATAATGAAATATTAAATCTCTATTATTTCATCAGTTGATTCTTGTATAATCTTTTACTTGCTTTGTACTACACCTGTTGTTGATTCCACTAGAGAGATAGTAAATGTGATGGTGAAACATGTTATTGCACGGTGTGGTGCATGGCAGGTTTAACATTTCTGGTTTCACCTCGGACTGCAGCCTTGTGTGAACCCAGGGGCGTCACAGTAGAGATATAACCTAACCCTCTTTTAGTTTTATTGTAATAATCAAGAGGTTTTCCTTCTGGGGAAGAAAGCCGAATCAGCACTCGTCTTCCTTTCCTAATATTTAAACATTCCTGTTTACCAAAGTCGTAACCCATCCTTTTCATTAATTTTATGGAGTTAGGTTCATGATAATAGAATTGGGGGGATCCCCGGTCTTCCTCTGAACTCTCTCGCTGGAGTAATTCGGGTTTGACTCTACCGAAATAGATTGACTTTTGCCCTTTCCTTCTAGACGGGACCATAAAGAAAGCCTTCTGTGCATCTTCCATCTCTTCAAACATAGTGAAGGATGATTTTATAGGCAAATTGAGTAATACCTCGGCGTACAATGTGCGCCATGAATCAGTACATGCATCTATATTAGACACATTGGACAAGTACGCCAAATTAAAATCTTTATTAATGTACCACTCGCCCTCACTCGTTACATTGTTATTATCCTCACTCTGACCCATTACATTAAAATCCAACTCCCACGGACAATCCTCCTCAGGATTGGGCTCGATGTCAGCTTCTTTGCCACTGTCAGCGGCCTCATTTGATTGCTCTGGCTCTTAGGTATCCAGATCGAAAACCGAATCAGTGTGAAAGTTCTCCACCCCTCTGAAAGGTTTCTTCTTGGCAATTAGAGTTCTGACTTCTCCCTCTTCATCGACATATTTCATGACCTGATGAAGAGTAGATGGGACATTACGATTCGCATGAATCCAGGGTCGTCCTAACAACAAATTATAAGATGTCTGCATCTATAATGTAATAAGTCACTTCGAACTTGAGATCTCCAATTTGACATCTGAGTTTGATTTTACCCAAGGGTCATGTGCTATTGGCATTAAAGCTGAAGATGGTTGTCTGGGTAGAACTTAGCCGGTGCAGAGGAATCCCTAAGACTTGCATGACCCGGTATGACATGATGCTGAGTGCTGAGCCTGGATCTACTTGTATAGGGTTGATTTCAGAAGAGCTAATATACCCTATATAGTACAGAGGTCTATCATGCTTATGTTTAATCTGCATATCTTTCTGAGTGAATGATATGCATGGCAGACTTCTTGCAGCTTGTAGACATTGTATACAAGATTGTTCTTTGGAAGCTTCTGAAACCGGAGTGACCTAAGTAATAAAGCTTTCTGTGTTTGTCGAAGCTTCAATTAGAGCTTCCATTGTGGTCTTGGATAATCGTAGGAGCTCGTATAGGATGATCCTTGTAGGGATGTTAGCCAATTACGCCATGACGTTGAATCGGAAGGGCGTGTTCGATCCTCCAGTATCCTATTGAAGAAGGTTCTGGTTGAAGCAATGCTCTTTCTATTTCCCTTTATCCATTGTCTTCTTAGGAGCAGAACCCTCAACCTCTGGGGCTTGCTCTTCTGCTCCTTGAGCATATTGGCTATAATTTCTCAGATATGTTTTCCCTGATCGGGTACCAGGGTTACCTCCTTGATCTGCTGCAAGGATAATCCTCTCTTCTTCTCAGTCCGTGAGAGGTTTGAGATGATGATCATCCTCAGTTATAAAGGTGCTAATCATATTGGATGACTTCGCCTTGCCTTTCTTCTTCTTTGTGGATGCACTTGTCCACTGTTGGTCTTCAATTAAGTTAGGATGGACCCACATGATTTTTCCTTTTAGAACAGTAAGGGGTACCAAGCCTTTATCCTTCTGACTATGTGGATCAGTATTTTTCATGTGCATTTCTCCCTTAGGGATAGGTATAACGCCATCCGTTGTCGTTACAGGAGAAAAATCTCCGAACTGGACCGATATCAAATTTGTGGATACGGTCTTCTGTTCTGGTTTGAACTTGAGTACATTAGTATCGACTAGGTGTTATAGAATATCCTTAAAGATATAACATTTCCTTGTTGGATGTCCTAACATTCTGTGATACCGGCAGTAGTTAGGATCATCTACTTTTCCTGCTTCATCAGGTTTCTTCACTTCAGGAAGTTTTAGTTTGTTGTTCTTTCGAAGTAGCTGGAATAGGGTGTCCACGTGTTCCTCTTTGAATGAGTACTGTTTGGGTGCCCTCTGTTGATTCGATGTCTTACCCTGTTTTGCAGGTGATGCTCGGGTGCTGGTATCAGCGGCCAGAGTCTCCTTTTCCTTAGGTCTGGGAGCATTGCCTTAGATGCGTTGTGTTTGCAGATTTGGCTTATTAGCTTCTTCAGCTCTGACTCGAGCAACAATCTCTTCCACCTGCTCTCCTTGTGAGACCAACTGTTTGTTTTCTCTTTGTAAATTTTTGAGTTTATGTATGCATCATTCCGAATTTCTTCCAACTCATTTATTTGGAGCAATCTGTTCTTACCTGCTGAGTCTGAGTCAAAATTTAACTGTTTTATTGCCCACATTGCTCAATGTTCCAATTCTACTGGTAGGTGACAAGCTTTCCCGAATACCAGTCTGTATGGTGACATCCCTAAATTGGCCTTAAAAGCTGTTCTATATGCCCACAGAGCATCACACAATTTTACAGACCAATCTTTTCTGTTATGATTAACTGTTTTTTCTAAGATTTGTTTGATCTGCCTGTTTGTGACCTCTACTTGTCCACTGGTTTGGGGGTGATAAGGAGTTGACAATTTGTGTGTGATTGAATATTTCCTCATCAAAGCCTCGAAAGAACGGTTACAGAAATGTGTACCGTTATCACTGATGATCGCTCGAGGTACTCCAAACCGGGCAAAAATGTTCTCTTTCAAAAACTTGACAACGACCTTGTTGTCATTAGTTTTGCAAGCTACCGCCTCAACCCATTTTGACATGTATTCAACGGCTACTAGAATGTAGACATTTCCAAAGGAATTTGGAAATGGTCCCATGAAATCGATACCCCACAGATCAAAAAGTTCAACAGATAAGATGGGTTGTAAAGGCATCATATTTCTCCTAGTGACCTTCCCTAAAAGCTGACAGCGGTTACAGGTTTTGCAAAACTCGAATGAATCCTTAAAGAGAGTGGGCCAATACAGCCCAGATTGGAGAACTTTTTCAGCTGTTTTTCTCGGGCCAAAGTGGCCCCCACAGGCTTCCTTATGACAAAAGGATATAACACTCCTAGTTTCTTCAGTGGGAACACACCTCCTAAAGATCTGATCAGGACAGTATTTGAACAGATATGGATCATCCCAGTAAAAGTATTTTACTTGGGAGAGAAAACGGGATCTATCCTGTTTGGACCAATGAGAAGGGATCTGGTTCATGACTATGTAGTTCACAATGTCGGCGAACCAGGGAACAGATTGGATTTCTAGGAGTTGTTCATCTGGAAAATGTTCATTGATTGGAACGGTTGATGTTGGTGCATTTGGGAGTCGAGAGAGGTGATCTGCTACGGGGTTCTCTGTTCCCCTTCTGTCAAGAATTTGAATGTCAAACTCTTGAAGAAGGAGAATCCATCTAATGAGCCGTGCTTTAGCATCCTTTTTGGTCAAAAGATACTTTAGTGCGGCATGATCAGTGAAAACTTTGGTTAAGGAACCGATGAGGTAGGACCTGAATTTTTCTAAGGCAAAGACTACAGCTAAAAACTCTTTCTCTGTGACAGAGTAGTTTTGCTGGGCATCATTCAGAGTCCTACTGGCGTAGTAGATCACATGCGGTTTTCCATCAAACCGTTGTCCTAAAACAGCTCCAATCGCAGAATCAGATGCATCACACATCAGTTCGAATGGTAAGGTCCAGTCCGGTGCATGAATGATAGGAGCTGTGGTTAGCTCCTTTTTCAGATATTCAAAAGCTTTGAGGCAGTCGGGAGAGAAGACAAATGATGTATCCTTGGCTAAGAGATTGGTCAAGGGTCTAGCAATTTTGCTGAAATCCTTGATGAAACGTCGGTAAAAACCAGCATGACCAAGAAACGATCTGACATCTTTGACAGTTTTGGGAGGAGGGAGATTGGAAATGAGATCTACCTTAGCTTTGTCCACTTCGATTCCCCTATTGGAAACTACATGTCCTAAGACAATGCCTTGTTTGACCATGAAATGACATTTCTCCCAATTGAGAGTCAGATTTTTCTCCCTACACCGTTCTAGGACCAGTTTAAGATGATGCAAACATTGGGAAAATGTGTCACCAAAAATGGAAAAGTCATCCATGAAAATTTCGAGAAATCGCTCTACCATGTCGGAAAAAATACTGATCATGCAACGTTGGAATGTGGCCGGTGCATTGCACAGGCCAAAAGGCATGCGTCGGTATGCGAATGTTCCATACGGGCAAGTGAAGGTGGTTTTCTCCTGATCTTCTGGAGCGATAGGGATTTGATTGTAACCTGAATATCCATCCAGGAAACAGTAGAACTCGTGTCCTGCTAAACGCTCTAACATTTGGTCAATGAAAGGAAGAGGGAAGTGATCTTTCCTAGTGGCTAAGTTGAGCTTTCGGTAGTCAATACAGACTCGCCATCCAGTTTGGATCCGAGTGGGAATCAGCTCATTAGCCTCATTTTGGATCACGGTGATCCCAGATTTCTTTGGAACAACTTGGACTGGACTCACCCATGAACTATCAGAAATGGGATAAATGATCCCATGATCGAGACATTTCAGAATGTCTTTCCTAACGGCTTCTTTCATCACTGGGTTTAACCTACGTTGAGCATCTCTAGTAGGTTTGGCATCATCTATCAAATGGATTCGGTGTTGAACAATGGTTGGACTAATCCCTTTGATATCAGCCATGGTCCATCCAATGGCTTCCCTATTCTCTCTTAAAACAGCTAAGAGAGCTTCCTTTTGACCGGTAGTCAACTCAGAAGAAATGATAACTGGTAAAGACTCGTTCTCCCCTAAGTAGGCATACTCTAGATTTTCGGGTAGAGGTTTGAGCTCTAACTTAGGGGGTTCCTCCACAGATGGGCGAAGCTGGACTCGGGGTTCTATCTCTAAAGGTTCTCGTTGCCAGCCAACAGCAAAAACATGATTGACCAGCGGTTCTATCTCAAGTTCGTCATCAGAAAGCTCCTCAATCATTAAATCAGATGCATTTGAATCAGACTCACACTCTCCCTCTTGTTGTTCACTGGATATTCCTTGAATGAAATTCACTTCCATGGGTTCATCAGATGGATCACTAGGCTGTCTCCCTAAGTTGAAGATATTGAGGTCAACAGTCATATTCCCAAAAGATAGTTTCATCTGACCGGTTCTACAGTTTATCAAAGCATTTGAGGTGGCTAAGAACGGTCTTCCTAGAATGACGGGGATTTGACTTTTGAGATTGGAAACGGGCTGCGTTTCCAAGACAATAAAATCAACAGGGAAAATGAACTCTCCAACTTTGATCAGAACATCCTCTACCTCTCCTTTGGGAATTTTTACAGATCTATCAGCTAACTGTAGAGTGCATCTTGTCGGTTTAAGTTCTCCTACACCTAGCTGTTGATAGACTGAATAAGGAAGGAGGTTGACGCTGGCTCCCAAGTCTAGAAGTGCCTTATCAATGTGAGTGTTACCTATGACGCATGGAATTGTGGGACAACCAGGGTCCTTGTATTTCAACGGCATGGGTTTCAAAAAAATTTCACTGAGGTTGGCAGCTAAGAAGACTTTCTTGGGGACGTTGGTGGTTCTTTTCTTAGTGCATAAGTCCTTCAAGAACTTTGCATAAGAAGGGATTTGTTCGATTGCATCTAGGAGAGGGATGTTGATCTTGACCTGTATGAACGTTTCTAGGATTTTCTCAACCTGCGGGGAGTTTTTCCTAGGTTTGAGTCTATCTGGAAAGGGGGCAACAGGCCTATACCTATCTAGATCAGGCTTAATTTCTGGCTCAGCGTTTTGGTCATCGGAAGGAATGTTTTGAATGGGATAAGGGGTTTGATCCGATGGCATTCTAACCTGATTGTTCACATGAGCTGGATGGTTTGAACTGGATCCATTGTCTTTAGGGTTTGTAACAGGTTGACTTGGGAATTTTCCTTTCTCTCTCTCGCTCACGATAGTGGCTAGTTGCCCAAGCTGGGTTTCTAACCGGGCTATGGCTTGTGTGTTCGAGTTGAGCACTTGGCCGGTGGTTTGCATGAAAGAATTTAGAGTGGTGGATGACTGGGTCAACATGTTGGTAGTTTGTGTAGAAGCTTTGATCATAGCTTCTAAACCCTTTTATAAGACACTCAAACGTTTGTCATGATTGGAATTTGATTGATTTGTAGGCTGGTGAGGATGAGGATGTTGGTTTGGAAAAGGTGTGTTAGAAAAATTGTTCGGTGTATTGAACGGGACAGCGTTTCCCCTCGGGAATTGTGGGTTTGACGCGGGAATGAAGTTTTGATTTTCGGGAGAGTTCCCTTGGTTCCAAGCAAAGTTGGGATGATGGGAATGAAGTTTTGATTTTCGGGAGAGTTCCCTTGGTTCCAAGCAAAGTTGGGATGATTTCTCCAACCTGGATTGTAGGTTGGAGAAAATTGGGATGATTTCTCCAACCTGGATTGTAGGTTGGAGAAAATGGATCATTTCTAGGACGCTGGAATGCAACGTTCATCTATTCTAAAGCATGTTTGTTTCCTAGAAGAGGACATTCCTCTGAAACGTGGATAGGAGACTGACAGTTATGACATCCCGGGGCAGAAATATGATTGATTTGAGCCGGAGCTCGTTCCTTAACTTCTAAGGCTTCTAACCTCCGCAGAATTGTCGCCATCTTCGCTTCAGATGCAATGTTTGACTCCAGGGAAAGACCACTAGACTTAGATTGGGAAACAGATGAAACCCTGTCATCACAATTTTCTCACTGCATTGTTTTCTCGGATAGACACTCTAGGAATTCCCAAGCTTCATCGGCGTTTTTCCTCATAAAATCTCCCTGACACATCGATTCTAAAGATGTTTTTGAAGAATAATCCAATCCTTCATATATGACTTGGCACAATCGCTATTTTTCTAGACATGATGAGGACATTGGATTAAAAGATCTTTAAATCGGTCAAAATATTTCCGGAATGGCTCTCCCGGGACAATTTTGAAATTCTGAATGCTGTTCCTAAGCTTTACCATTTTGTGAATAGGGAAAATTTTCTTGAGAAAAACGGTGACAAATTCCTCCCAAGTTGAGATGGAATTTATCGGTAAGCTGTACAGCCATTTTTTAGCTTTGTCCTTTAGAGCAAATGGAATAAATCTAAGCTTAATCGTATCTTTAGTTAATTCCCTTATTTTAATCATAATACATACTTCCTTAAATTCCGAGATAAATATATATGCATCTTCTGTTTCATTACCTAGGAATTTGGGAAGCATGTTAATGAAATGCGGTCTAAGCTCGAAATTTGCTCCATTTACTTAGGGGAGTCTTATGCAAGATGGAATTGCATTTCTGGTGGGGTAACACATATCCTGAAGAACGGGCTGATTTGCCATTTCTTGGATTGGTTCAACACGGATTAAGCGATGAAAATTATCCCGAACCCAAATTTGCATATACCAAAACAATTTTTTTTTTTAAAGAAAGAAAGAAAATTAGTTTTTTTTAAAGGAAGGAAAGAAAGAAAATTAGTTTTTTTAAGGAAAGAAAGAAAATTAGTTTTTTTTTATATGAGAAGATAAAGAAAAAGAAAAATTCTAACTAAAACAAATCAAGGCAATCACTTTTCAATCAACTCTAACTCTAGGGTTTAGCCTAACTCCACTAGACCAGCTCCTAACCAAAAATTCCTACAGTGAAAAGATCAAAGTTTTACCCAGGTAGTTAGCCAGGTAAGCATAGTACTAGAGGGTGATCAAAGATCAATTAAGTACCTCTTTCCTTACGGAGTGCTTTACGCAACCCCTAAACCTTGCCTTAGACACCAACTATCCTGAGAAAACTTAAACCGTTCACTTAAGGATTTCTTGTTCCTTATTGAGCTCGAATCCTTAGGGGCCAACGTCTAATGAGTTTTAGAAGGCTTGGGTTTGTGAAGTGTAGGAATTAGTGATTTGTGGGCTAAGGAAAGGGTGATGAAATCCCTTACCTTATCTTGATTGGGGTTTTGCCCTTAAGAATGTTTTAAGTGTGTGCCAAATCAAGTGCAACAATCACTTTGGTGAATTCCTACACTATATGAAGTGCAACCCTAGAAATTAAAAGCGACTAAAAAGGATGATAAAAAGAATTTTTTTTTAATTATGGTCAACAATAATCAAATGTGAGAAGATGAATTTTATTATGGTCAACAAAAATAAAATCTTTTTTTTTAATCCTAATTGTCTCTAATTGTGAAGCTAGCTAAAGAGGGTGGAATTGAAAACTAGAAAGAAGACTTACCCGAAAGCAATGCTCCAAATTCTTGATCTTCAATCCAAGATTTTCAAGCTCCAAGCGGTTCCTTCACAAGAAAAATACACAAGTTAAAGAATCAAGTTAATAAAATCCTATTTTAGCACCTTCCCCGGCAACGGCGCCAAAAACTTGATGCGGCATAATTATGTACCAAAATTGCAAGTGCACAATTTATCAAGTTATAGTATAAAAAGATATCGATCCCACGAAGAAGGTGATTTTAAGAGATTATTAAACTTGGTTCTTATATTTTGTGCGTGACAATTAGGAATAAAGAATAAGTGTGATTGTATGAGTGGTTGTTTTGATTTATATGCAAGAGGTAATAAATTGAATTTTAGAGGAGAGAAGGAAGAATTAAAGAATAAATGAAATCATAAGGCAAGAAATATGAATTAATAAAATCAAGAAATAAAACCAAAAATGAAAAGAAAATTTAAGAAAGTTAAGATGAAGGATTCAAAAGAGGTAAGAAATCTAGAATATAATCCACTAACCAATTTCAATTACAAAATATAAACTATTCTCTTTTTATCATATTTCAACTTAGATTTATTAAGCATAGATTATCAAACCATTTAAGGAAAGTGTAACCTATCAAATTATCATCTAAGTCAAAATTACTATTCATGATAAGAACAACAACATGATAATAATCCTAGAATTCATAAGCATAACCTATCAAACCATTTAAGATAAGCATAGATTATCAAATTCTTCTTCTACCGATTAGTTCTCTAGTTGATTATCCTAAACATGAACATTTTAAGTACAAGAGAATAATTCATACAATATAAAAGAAATTAGACTAGTTTCATACAATTCTAAGATTCCTACAAGAATTAAATTCACATCTTAAGAAATAAAAACAAGAAAAAGAAGACTAATTACAAAATTAAAAAGAAAAGAAAAATCTAAACTATGAACAAGAAATAAATCTAATTACAAAGAAAATAAAAATCTAAACTACAAAATAAATTGCAGAAATTAAATGCAAGAAAAATAAATCTACTCTACAAATTAAAGTGCAAAAAGAAAATAAAAAAGACAAGAAAGTAAATCTATACTACAAGCATGAATTTAAATCTAACTAATAAGCAATAATAAAGAAATTACTAAAAAGAAATAAAAGAGAAAAGAAATGCAAACCTTCAAATTGCTCTTCATCTCCATCCTCATCATTCAACAAATTTCTTTGGCCCATCTTCATTATGATTTTTCAAGTCTCTGGCTCAAACAAGTCCGGCCCACTTGCATTGTTTCCATTTGATTTTTGAAGTCCAATGAGGTTTACATTTGATTTCGGCCCAAGTGATTTTTCTCCATCAAAATATTTTGAAAGTTGGGCCCATTTAATGAAGGTTTATTTGATTCTCCAAGAGCAATCATGGCCGGCCCATTTCAAAAGCCAACTGCAGCAACATGGAAAGTCCGGTCTTTGAGTTTGTAATCTTTGCATAAAAGCCACTTCATTTTAACTATTTGTATTCAAGTCCATTCCATTGCTTTTCTTGGTGTATTTATTTTTCTTGATGGGCTTTGGCTTCAAAAATGCTACAAAATAGAGAAGAGAGATTTTTGAGGGGTTTTTACATTTAATAATATTTATTTATATTTTCATTCAATTATGTGCAAATTAATCTAACAACAATTAGTAATGGTATATTTATTAATGTAAAATAGATAATGAGGATATAAAATTGTAATAAAATGTGATTATCATTAAGGAGACATCAAAAGACCAAATACTTGGTTGCGCAAGGCATTCATATGATTTACTATCTTGGTTAGTCCAAGTGAATTGTTGATGTCTCCTTTAGAACGTATATGTTTCACAGTTAACCGTAAATGTGACATGTCAAAATGCTATGTGACAAATATACGTCCAATGTGATATTTCAACGTTATATGTGACAACTAATTCCTACATGTGACGTTTAGAACTTATATGTGATATTTTGACCTTATTTGTGACGTTTGAGTGTTACATGTGACAGTTAGATCTTGTTCATCATTTAAAAAGTTATTTGTGATTTAACCACCATTTTTAGGTACCAAATGAAGGTGATGGAAACAAACCCAGGCAGTGTCTTCACCATTGAACAAGAAGAAAGGAGATTCAAACGTTTATTTGTGTCGTATGGTGCATGCATACAGGGGTTTCTCAAGGGATGTAGGCCATTGCTCTTTCTAGATGAGACTTTTCTGAAGGATCGCTACAAAGGGATCTTATTAGGTGCGACTGCTTATGATGGTAATCGAGACATATTTCCACTCGCATTTTGCATTTGTGACCAAGAAAATGAAGCAAATTGGAGTTAGTTTATTCAAGGATTGCGGTATATTTTGTACAATCGAGCAGAACCATACAATCTACCCCATCCTCTAGTAATTTTGTCAGATGCCGACAAAGGAATAAAACAATCATTGAAAGATATATTTTCAGATGTGTACCACTCTAGATGTGTACTTCATCTTGTTGAGAATTATAAATTGAAGCTTAGAGAGATGAGTTTTGCCTCAAGTGATGCTCAACGTATTTCAAAATTGTTGGAGTTTGCTGCATACAAGTACACGGAAAGAGAATTTAAAGTTGTTTTACATCAGATTAGGATGACAGATCAAAGAGCATACCAAGTAGCTCTAAGTTATGGTCTAAGTAATTAGGTGAATGCTATATTTTTTGGTATAAGGTACGTCAAATATCATTACCTTTACTTGTGACATTATGCTTTTATATGAATTTGAGCCTTTAAATGTCACGTTTTGCTTTTATATGCGGCGTTCGTCTGTTACGTGTGACCTTTACTTGTCTCGTGTGGTACTTCGCCATTACATGTGACACTTAGCGGTGCGCTGTGATCATTTGTTGTTGGGTGTGACATTTGTTATTTATATGTGACACATGGCTGTAAAATGTGATAGTAATTTTTGTTTGATTCACAGATATGGTCATATCACTTTCAATGTTACTGAATCTTTCAACAGTTGGATTCGTGTGGCGACAACACTTCCCATTTGCGATATGATGGTTCATATTCGTGTGCAAATTATGGAAAGGATGAATACTCGTCGCGAGATGATAACAAAATGGAATAGCTATCTATGTCCTGAAGCGGAAAAAATCCTCTAAGAAAATGTCACCAAGGGAAGCACTCTTGAAGTATCGCATTCTACAGCTGAAATCTTGGAGGTATCATCACAAAAATCAGTACAAGTTGATTTAGAGTACAAAACATGCACGTGTCGTGCATGGGATATATTGCGAATACTATGTAAACATGCATGTGCTGCTATTAACTTTATGCATAGATATGTGTACCAGTTTTGCGTTTGGTTCATGATGACTAAAACATTCAAGAAAAGTTACGAACCAATTCTCTTTCCTGTTCCAAATTACGATAAGCCAGATGTTATAGATGAAACAATTAGCATTCTTCCCCCAAAGACGACAAAGAGACGTGAAAGGAACAAGAATAGACGTATCAACAACAGATCTGAGAATAGACGTGCAATTAGATGCTCAAGATGTCACACTGAAGGACATAATCGAGCCACGTGTACTGAACCTATCCAAGATTAACGTTTCCTGGCAGAATGCAAACTCTTTTGTGACTGTTGTCTGTTACATGTTACTTTTGCCATTTTGCTGTGACATTTACTACTTATATGTGACGTATTACCTGTTCGTGTTACTTTTGCCATTTTGTTATGACATGTACTACTTATATGTGACATATTACCTGTTCGTGTGACGTATTACCTATTCAGATTTAATATGTTAAAGAAAAGATCAGCAAGAAATTCAAAAAAGCTAGTAAACTGGTTATCATTTACAAACAGTGTTTAAACATCCAACATCCATCACATAACATCCAATGCATGAAACAATTACATGTAGAATCTAATACTTCCACTCAATCATAGGTACATCACCACCCCCAGAGTACAAAAGATATTCTGGATCATCACTGTCTAATTTCAACCGCAGCTTTTTCCATTCATGACCTTCACATATGATTTGAGCAGCAAGTCCTGCTCGTAGCATATGCGACTCCCTGTGCAAGGCTTTAATGTTCATTACCTCCCTTCCCTCGAGGATCGCCTTGATGAAAAAATACGCATGTATGTCACAATCATATCTGTAAAAATATAACATAACACTTAATAGCATGATATGTAACTGGTAACGAGAATATAACAAAGAGAATGTACAAATATCACATAACAACATCATATGTCATACAGAATATCAACATGTCACATAAATATAGCATAAATCACACAACATACTAAAATGTCCCATAACATCCCCAAAAGTCACACAAAATACCAAAATGTCACATATAGATGTGAATATGTGAATATATCATCCACAATGTCACTAACCCATGCAAGTATCACATGTATTAATAAACTATTTAAGTATTAGAAACTTACGAGCCTTTTTGCGTTCGACAATGAACTGCTTTATATTCGAATGCTCTGAATGTCGACGCCTGATCATATCCACTCACCATCCTATCTAAAAATAGTTGGATGGTCAACACGTCTCTAGCCCATGCATCGTGCTTAGCGGAGCTGTAATGTCTGCATTTTTTTGCCCCAAATTAAGCTCAAGGACATGCCAATGATCAGCGTGACATATCGGAATTATCAACACATCCTTCCCTTCATCTATATGCTTCTTTATATAATTTTTATAGACATTTCGCTCATCCAAATTTGAAGCAGTTAGCAACCAAATCTGTCGAAAAAAGAAAAGAAAGTAAGCGGAAGAAAGTCAAATAACATATAAATGCAATATAACTCAAATTGTATTATGATCGACATTACTCACGCTAAAATACGACGTGACAATAGCAAATTTTCTTTTCACATGGGCATTTTCTGGCAGCTTGAGCCATTTTCGAAGTCTTGCAACTAGTGCTTCAACGGTCTAATGATTGTAAATGTAATAAATCATGTAAATGTCAAAAACTTGAGTAACACCGCAATTTAAACAAAAACTAACCTCATCCTTTAATCTTCCACCACGTAGAAGATGAAGCATATCATATCTGCATATAGTTTGGTCTTCAACCTAAAAAACAGTCCTCCTCCTACAAAATGTAGAAGACAATCAATGTATAAGCGACATATTCAAATCAACACCAAAATATCACAGGAAAACACTAAATGTCATAGACAAACAATAATGATCATATTTTACGTGTGTATGTCACAAACTTAAGGTAACTATCACAAACCAAATATAAATATCACAGAATAACACTTAATACTTGTCAACTTTTAATGTAAGAAAATGTTGAAGCCACTTGTTTTCATCATCCGATACATCGGGAACGTCCTGAACAGTGAAATTATGGTAAAATCCTTCGTCGATTGTTCCTGGTAGTCTGATATCAAATTCTTATGAAGAAGGAATGCCCATATTCAACATCCCTAATAATTTTTTTTCCTCTTCGGTTTTTTCCCTTCTCCATAGCTCGGGCACAGATGTTCTCATACCCAGGTTTGAAATTGCAAGTGGCTTCTCCTCATCCTTCTCCCCCTTGTCGTCGTCATCTTTCACCATAACGACCCCAGTCTTCCCTTTCCTTTTTTTCTTAGGCATTTCTGTTTGGAAGGGAGATTCTAAGAACTTGAGTTTCTTTGTTGTTCTCTGGCTCTTTGCCCGTAGCCCCTGAACAAATTCTTTCAAAGTATCATCACTTTCCTCTCTCCTCTTCCTTCCCTTCTTCTTTTTGGGAACTTTCTCAGCTACTTTAATCTCTTTAGGCTGTATAAAGATCACAATTAATGAATATATATCACAGAAATAGGACATGAATATATATCACAAGAGAAATTTATTTATCACAAATAATAAACAAACATCACAGATAAATTGTTTATGTCACAATATTAGACAAAATGTCACAAGATACATATGAATGTCACAAAGGGTAGAAAATTGTCACAAATAACAGGGAACTATCACAAATAAGGTGTAAATATCACAGGCAATAAGCAAATATCGAAAATTGTCACAAATAACAGGGAACTATCACAAATAAGGTGTAAATATCACAGGCAATAAGCAAATATCACAAAGGAGAGTTACCTCCACTATCACAAATAAGGTGTAAATATCACAGGCAATAAGCAAATATCACAAAGGAGAGTTACCTCCTCAACTTCAATGCCCATGTCTTGGGTTTGATCACCTTCTTTCTCTGCCTCATCTTCCTTCCCTTCTTCTTTCTCTGCCTCATCTTTTCTCTCTTTTTGAGGCTGTATAAATGTCAAAACAATAACCAATTTAAATTCAAAATATCTTTTCTCAATATCTTTTTTCCTCATGTGAAACATGAAATAAGTTATTACCTCTTCTTTCTTTTGCGTGATATGTTTCTGTTCTGCTAATCTTTTCTCAGTTTCGACCTTAATGGCCATCGTATCAACACCGCGAACAACAAGTTCTTGCTCATAGGCTTCATTCAACATCACCAACTTTTCATAAGCTTCATTCTACATTAACAAATAAACTGATAGTGAGGAAATGTCACAAATAAGAAGATCACACATAATGTCATCAACATTACCTCTTTTTTGACTCTTTTCTTCCTCAAAGATTTTTCAGTCGTAACTTCCTCCTCTATTTTAGCCTTCATCTTTGTAGGATTTTGCTTTATCTCCTCATGGACATACCTCGACATATCTTGCTCCGGTAAGATAAGGATTGTGGCTTCTGATTTCTTCATAATCATTGTAGTCTGCAACAAACCCACCTTCTTACCCTCCAACGTCCAATTTATCATTGGTGGTCTTGATTCATAAACTCTTGCCGACTCCTTGATGTTTAAAATCTCATAGTACCATAGCTTCAAAAATGCCACATTCAAATAATGAAGTATAACATATTAGATACAAATGTCACAGATAAATGGCAATAATCACATACAAGAAGAAAATATCACAAATTAACTACAAATGTCACATATCAGGGACAAATGTCACACATGGGTCACAAACGTCACATATCATTAGAATATATCACATGTAGAAGACACTTATCATATAAACACATATTAACTATAAATATCACAATTGAACAATGAATAGCAGGAACAAATATCATATATTAATGTGATATATCACATTTAAATGACAATAATCACATATAACAAGATAATATCACATACAAACTACAAATAAATAGCAAACTTAAACAATACAAATTAGATACAAATGTCACATAAGTGTCATATATCACATGTAAAAGGTAATGATCACAGATAAGGTGCAAATGCAACATATTACTTACAAATAACATATATAACTCATCGATAGCAAGGGAGCCAACCGCTAAGATATGTCTGCCCCTTCTTCACTATCTTCGCAGCCTTGAAAGAGTCCCACAATTCCTTGTAGTTGATCGTCGCCAATGGGAAATGATTAACCATATCTATCCGAGCTATATATTTGAACATATGCCACGGTGCATTCATTCTTGTGGTCAGAGTCCATATCATTGTGAGTTGATAGAGGATTTGAAGCATAACAAAATCTAAAACATCTGTCATCTTTTTTGACTGAACCAATTTTTCCAATAGGACTTCAAGGTAGTCTCGGCTACACTTGTATTGCGATTGTTGCTTGTTTTTGAAGTATGTGGTCCATATCCTATTCTCCATATCGCGATTGCCTTCGGGTTTCTCCTCTTCATCATTAAACCAGGTGTGTTTAAGCACCCAATTTACATTAAACGTGTACGCTTGTTTAGTCCCAGTTTGGCTATCCTTTCAAAAAAAACTTTCCCGTGGCTAAATCCAGATGGAATTGCTCCAAAACTAACATAGTTTTTAAAATTGGAGGATCCATAAGCCTTCCAATATTCAGCCCTCATATGTGGAACAATTCCATCCATGAATTGACAATATCCACGTATATTGTAACAAATTCTGATATCATGCTTACTGTAAAACACAACACAAGAGATACTACATCAACTTAGGGTTCTAATGGTTCTAATGCAGATAAATTCACAATGCCAAACAAATTAAATCAACAAATGTGAATAATTGGGTTGATACTTACATCTCAGGCTTTATTGTAGCTGATTCAGATGACTGAGATGTCAACATCGTCATCATGTATTTTCAGTAGCGAGTGTCACTGTTCGGTGAAGAAGAGGGACTTTAGTGATGAGCTTGCGATCGACGAGGGGGGGACCTTGTCGGTGGACGAGAGTCGACGAAGACGATTCAAAGGTGAGTCACTGAAGACGAAGATGAAGACGACGAGCAGCGGCGGTCTGGAGAGGAAGATGGTTTCGAAGAAGACGACGAGCGGTTGTGGTCTTCGACGAAGACGACGAAGAGGAAGTCGACGAAGACAGTTCAAAGGTGAGTCACCGAAGACGAAGATGAAGACGACTAGCGGCGGTGGTCTTCGACGAAGACGAAGTCGACGATGACGATTCAAAGAGTTGTCATCGACGGCGGTCTTCGATGGAAAAGGGTTTCGAAAGGGAAGAGGGTCTCGAAATTGGTTGCAGATGGTTTCAGTAACAGCGCTCAGAAAGGGATGGTGGTTTAAATTGGAAAGGGTAATTTGGGGATACTTCTTTGGGTAGTGTATTTGTACTCTGTTTAGGAGCTTGTTGTATTTTTTTCTGTATAAGGGCTTTTTGGTTATGTTTCTTGGGTTTGGTGTAGGGATGCATGGCCCAATTAAATTTGGTTCCTCTAAGGAATTTTCCCGTACAATAATCATTGAACGCTTGAGAAGTGAATTCACCAGCATTATCAAGTCGTATAGTTTTAATCGGATTGTCTGGAAAGTGAGCTCGTAGTTAGATTAGTTGAGCTAGTAATCTCGCAAATGCCAAATTGCGAGTTGATAATAAGCATACATGTGACCATCTAGTTGAAGCATCAATTAAAACCATAAATATCTAAATGGTCCACTAGGTGGATGTATAGGTCCACAAATATCACCATATATGCGTTCCAAAAATCCAAGGGATTCAGTTTCAATCTTAGCCGGTGACAGTCTAGTAATTAATTTGCCTTGAGAGCAAGTAGCACATGAGAATTCATTTGTTTGTAACATTTTTTTGATTTTTCAATGAATGTCTACATAAATTCTCTATAATCCTCCGCATCATAATTGAACCGGGATCACCTAACCGGTTAAATGAATGTCTACATAAATTCTCTATAATCCTCCGCATCATAATTGAACCGGGATCACCTAACCGGTTATGCCAAACTATAAACTCATTGTGATTAGTTAACTTCTGGTTTACTGTAGCAGGTGCCTCAATTTTGCTAATATTGGTGTAGTATAAATCAGAAGAAAATGCAGGCAATTTTTCTAGTACACTTTTCTTACCTGAAACAATAGTCGTAATATACAAATTTTTGACATCGTCTTCATTTGTTGTCTCTATATGATATCCATTCTTGCGAATATCCTTAAAACTCAATAAATTTCGTTGAGACTTTTCATAATATAAGACATCATCAATTACAAAATTTGTTCCTCTAGGCAATATGATATGAGCTCTTCCGGAGCCTTCAATTAGGTTTTCACTACCGCAAATTGTACTGACATTTGTTGTTTGCTTCTTTAAGTAGGAGAAGTAATTCAAATCCTTAAGTATAGTATGTGTTGTTGCACTGTCGATGAGGCACAAATTTTTGTCATCAACAAAAGGTCCAATCAGAGATAATTCCATATTCTTCATTGAAAGAGTGACATGCGCCAAAGCAAAGAAAATAAATAAATAATAAAATATAGGAAATGTAAAAAAAAATGAAAGTCATAACTCATATTGCACCTAAAACACATAAATATTGATTAAGATTTTTATTTTATTGCATAGGTATTATTTGATAGCATAAACATTACATAGATACACTGTTATAAATAGCGGTAAATAGCCCCGCAATAGCAGCGTTAATAGCATTAGCGGTCCCTTGTTACTACGCTATCGCCCAATAGCGGTGACATATTACGTAATATGCGCTTTCCATTCGCAAAAGTAGCCAATAGTGTGCCATAACGGTAAACAGTGAGCGATTACATGTGAAATTTTCTTTTTGAGTGCTATTTAAAAGCGGTTTGAGGTTTATTTTTTTTAAAATTAAACCCGACCCTTGATTATTGTATTCCACCGTCTCCTGTGATTTTCGGCATACTCCCGCCACCTCTCATAGCCTCTGACACCTACCTCAGTACTTTCTGTCACCTCCTTCACCATGAGCTCCTCTTACGGAAGTCCTCTCATCACTTAGCTCTTCTTCTCGAAGATGATGACTCTTTGACTCCTCCAGTCAGTATTATGTGATGGTTACATGTTTATTTCATGTTTAGTATCTCTTTAAATCATCAAATATGTACTTTTACATTTTTTAGATTTGTCTTTAATCTTTCTGTTTAAGTATTTATACATATCTAAATTAGACCGTTGTTTGACTTTGCACTTTTTACCGCTATTTTGTCACAATTGCTCCAAATAGCCTTAGCGATGTCTCACCGCTACGCGACGCTATCCGCTATCTTTAACCTTGCATAGATATTTATTTGATAATGTAAACATTCTGCGTATGAAAATAATAGTATCATCCTTAAACATTATTGCTATCAATCAAATAAGGAATATTTTCCTCAGGTTGGATGAAAAAATTATCAACATCCAGATGGGCGATATCATTAGAAGGACCACACTCAGTAACGAAATTTGTTTCCACTTTTTTCTCATTCTTTTTTAGTGATTCTTGATAGAGCTCAATAAAATGCTTCGGTGTACGACAGATACGCGACCAATGACCCTTCATTCCACAACGATAACATGAGCTTTCCACTGAATTTTTGTTTGAGCCCTTGTTTGAGTCCCCTTAATCCTTCCCAATTTTCTTCTCATTTCTCTCCCACTTCAGGTGGCGAGATGGATTTGTTTGAGTCCCCTTAATCCTTCCCAATTTTCTTCTCATTTCTCTCCCACTTCAGGTGGCGAGATGGATTTTTGAAATAACCACCACGATTATCAAAATTTCTTCTCATTTCTCTCCCACTTCAGGTGGCGAGATGGATTTTTGAAATAACCACCACGATTATCAAAATCACCTGAACGACCTCGACCACGTCCGCGCCCATGGGGCCACGACCACAGCCATGACCTTGTGTTTGATTATGATGCTGATATGTAATCACATTCACTTCAGGGAATGGAGCAGAACTAGTTGGACGTGCTTCATGAATTTTCACCAGGAGCTCATTATTTTGTTCAGCCACGAGAAGACAAGAAATCAATTTAGAATATTTCTTAAAACCCTTTTCACGATATTGCTGCTGTAGGATCAAATTTGATGCGTGAAAAATAGAAAAAGTCCTTTCCAACATTTCCTCATCAGTGACTTTTTCCCCACATAATTTCAGCTGGGAGCTAATTTGAAACATAGCTGAATTATATTTACTTATTGTTTTATAATCTTGTAAACGTAAGTCCATCTAGTCATAATAAGCTTTGAGAAGAATAATCGTCTTCTGGTGATCATACCTCTCTTTTAGGCTATTCCAAAGGACAAGGAGATCCTTTACCGTTAAATATTCTGCTTTCAGTCCCTCGTGAAGGTGGTGTCGAAGGAAAATCATTGCTTTCGCTTTGTCCTGATTGGATGCATCATTACCATCTTTAATTGTATCACCAAGGGCATTAGCTTCCAGATGGATTTTAGCGTCAAGTATCCTTGATAAATAATTTTTGCCCGTGATGTCTAATGCCACAAACTCAAGCTTTGGCAAATTTGCCATGATGCTATTATCAAAAACAAGTTAGTATATGATCAATTTATAGTTACAAAAATTCATAAGTATTTACAAAGAAACAAATAAGACAGAGTTGATAAGACGTAGTTGATGGCATGTGCATGCATCCAATAAATATGCAAAATAAAATATGAATAGTCCAACTAGAAAATTAGATTAAGTACCCCTTTTTCTCCCTTTTTTTTATTAGACTGACGGGAGACATGACATTTTCTTTTTGAACTAATAAGTTATTTATATAAAATTAAGCATATGAAGCATGATAGATGATCCATAACAAAAAAAATCTTATATCTTGCATCGAATAAATCTAATATCAATGTAAAATTTTACATGATAACAATCGAACATTAACTGAACCAATATTTATATTAGTAAAATATATTAATCCATGAAGAACCAAAAAAAGTTTCTCAATGCGTCAATATGTCCAAATTCTCAATCAATATAATATATAATATAGAGATTAGAAATCTTTACTTAAAAAACAAACTGTTGTGCCACAGCGGGATAGAGTCTCGTGCTGATAACGTGTTATAAAGCTAATGGATAGCAATATAAGTAAAGAGAATAGAGAGAAGACAATGAGTACTCAATCATTCAATTCTTCTTTTTTCTTCACTTACAAATACAATCTCATGCCATCTACTTATAGGCATGTGAAAGGAAGATATTACATGCATCATATTTATGAGAATTTACTTGAGAATGTCAATAGACACCTACAATTAGTACTACTATATCTCCTTAGAATACTAATGGACATCCATAATAATAATATTATAACACATTTATTTTTATTTGACTACTAAAATGAAATTCATTTTTAAGTATAAGGGGTTTTTCTCTTTTAACCCAAAGTTTTACCCCCACTTATTTAAAAACCCACCCACTTTTCCAAACATCAATACACCCATTGTATCTCATCCCACTTACTTTTAAACCCAACATGTATAATACACTCATTATTTATGCTGTATTTACTCAATAAATTGAAAATTTTTAAACTACCATTCATCCCCAAATATAATCGATCTCTCCCTCTCTCTCCTTCGTTTCACTTTCCCAAAGAGAGCATTCACGGTAGAGCCCTAAACCAATTCTCAAACCTCAAAATCCCCAAATATAACCGATCTCTCCCTCTCTAATTTGCATAACTGCACCCTCTCCCTCTTATTTTGGCATCACACACCTCTATGGCACTTGTTTTGGTGCTTCACGACGAGGTTCAACTTTCCAGCGAAGACGAGAGCACTGTCGCAGAGGCTTTTTTAGGTAATTTGACGGTTAATAAATTTTTTTCTGATTTATAAAGGAACTCCAACCTGTCGCTGGGATATTCGTAATTATCTTATATTTTTTTTGAAATATTTGTTGATAGGTTGTCAGAGACGTCAAGCAGAAGTAAATCGATGGGTTCTTCCCAATCAAAGACGAAGGCTACTAAGTAAATTTAAATTTATCTGAAATTATTTTTATCTCATGAATTTTAATAACTATTCAGTCATATTTTATTCGGTAGTTCATTTAACACTAAACAAATATTTTTTAGTATTCGAGTTTGCTAAAGATTAGAATTTGAGCAGATGTATATTCAATTCGTTTGTCTATTAAATATTTATTTAAAATTTATCACATGTTATTATTTGTATTATTGCATATATGATGTCATATTTTTAACCATTTACCATTTTAATTTAAGTTATATATACCGATTTTAAGACTTAAATAAAATAAAATTTGTTTTCTAATTAAATATTGATTTAAATATATACACATCATATAGTATAAAGGAATAATTTTTATTTATGAATTTTAATACTACTTGAAAATTAAATTCTTTAGCGGAATAAATATACTTTAATATTCGATAAGTATTCGTGAGTTTTTGGCTTTGACTTTGATTAATTTAGAGAAAATGATGAGAAAAGTGAAGATGATGAGAAAATGGTGAGAGAACAATGAGGAGACCATTTTTAGTTATACGTGTTACGAACCTTTAACCATATTGATCTTGCTAATGATATACCAGAACTTATCATAGCCCTTTTCAATTAATTAGGAATTCTATGTTATTTTTAAAACTTATTTTCTTTTATTCTTTATGCTAGCAGATTCAATGACCTCCACTACTCTTGGCTTCATTTAAGGATAAACTTGAGCCTGCAAACATCATTAATAAATTTGAGTAGAGATTAATAAGATTTAATCACTAAAGAAACTAATGAAAATAGTTTGGATAAAATTCTCTTGGAGTTTTATAAGGTTAAGAGGAGAAAGAACTGTAGAAATTAAGTTAGAGCGAAGATGATATATGTTGGAGAAAAAAGAAGCTTTTAATTAATTTGAGTTTTCACGGGTCAACTAGGTCCAAACGGGTTGAATTTTTATAATTAAAAGTCAAGGGAAACTGGTAATAATAGTTATATTTAAAGGAATATTTCTTTAAATCTAACCGGTGTTAACCAAAGGACCTAATAGTAAATATTTTGATGATTTGAGCGATGTAATAGAAATTTCCATGATTTGAGTGAGTAATTTTGAAATATTGAAGATTTGAGTGACTAATTTGGAAATATTGAAGATTTAAGGGACTAATATTGAAATAATCCAATCATTAACTCTGAACTCAAGGATGTAAAAGGAAAATTAGTAATAATAGTTAGATTTGAGGGTTGCAATAGCAATTTCTATAAGATTTTGGGGACTAATTTGAAAATATTAAAACGTTGAGGGATAAAATTAAAATATCCCAAACATTATCTCAAACCAAACCCTATCCTCCACCCATTTCCCATTCTCAGCCTCTCTCTCTTTCCCCTCATTCTCCAAACCCTCTCCCGCTTGCCTGCTCGCCACCCGCTCGCCGCCTTCTCCTCGTCGTCCTCTGCCTCCTCCTCGTCGCTGTCCTTAGCCACACAAGAGAGCCACCACTGCCTTCCCTCCTTAGAGAGGTACTTTCAAAATTTTTGAATTTTTTAAATATTTTTTATTTACTATTGTTATCTTTTGAATATTGTAGAACGATTATTACCCTATACTTGATTTTAGCCCTAATTACAACACAAATCTTTAAACCTCATCGAAACCTTAACCCTAACCCTTAAAAGAAATTGGTAATAAATATAACTAATACCCTAATAATAGTAATTACCCAAATAATTATCCTTATTAATTTTAGACATAAAACCCTAATACCCTAAAATATGTGAATTAATCAAAGACATATATATATATTTTTAAAAAATTAGTAGTGTGATATATAACACAATAATGTGTTATATATTAATTTTAGGTGAATAACAAGTTAACGTTAGCTGTAGATGCCCGTCCAATAATTACTACCAATTATTTAGACTTATAATATAAATGGACGTTTCCACTTTGGGTATGAAATTTAATTTTATACCGAAAAGGATCGCTTAATTTATATTACAAGTAGAAAGAATTAGAATATAACTATTGGATCTACCCAATTCGGACGGGTTAGGAATATAGTAGTTCATACATCTAACTTGGTATACTTTGTGCATTTTCGTTTCTAGAAAATTTTGGTCACTCGTAATTGTTGTTCTCTGAGTACAATAAGCGTATGTTGTTATGCGTATCGGCCTATTACTTACCGATTTTGGTCTATTACTGATACACATAATAACATCCGCATAATGTTCTTGAAGAATAGCGGGTAGGTGTTGCCAAAATTTTCTAAAAATGAAAATACACAAAGTATTCAAAGTTAGATGTAAACACTACTATATTCTTAATGGGATAGAAGCCTTCCTATGACAGTCGAGAGTGTTGGTTCAAATCAGGATTACTTATCATAGAGTGTTAGCTTTTATTTGGTACGACAATGGACATTATAGAAGAGTAATTTCATCCGCTTGATTATTTGTACAAATCAACTAAAATAAAAACTATTAAACTTAAAGACGATTTATGAGATATTAAATTAATTAATAAGTTTACCTATTATACAGATGAGAGAAGTTCTTGATAAGCCGTAGATTGATGGTAAACTGAGACATCTAGCAGATGCAAAGGCATGAGAGCATGTGGATCAAACTTTTCTCTCATTTGCCACAGAATGCAAGAATGTTAGACTTGGTCTATCTAGCGACGGATTCAACCCGTTTGACGTTATGAGTTTGGGATGGTCTACTTGGCCAGTTGTGTTAGTGAATTATAATTTGCCACCTAGACTTTGTATGAAGCAATAATATATGATTCTTTCATTATTGATACCAGGTAAACATTCACCCGGTAATAACATAGATGTGTTCATGGAGCCGTTAATTGATGAGTTAAAACATCTCTGGGATGAAGGGGTCCCAACATATGATGCACTTTCTTGTGAGTCTTTTAATCTCCGTGCTATTCTTATGTGGACGATTAATGATTTTTCAGCTTATAGTAATCTCTCTGGTTGGTCTATGAAAGGGACATTCGCTTGTCCTGTATGTGGTCTAAACTTTAAAGTCTTTTATTTACAACACAGTCAAAAAATGTGTTATTGGTTTAACAAAATATAGTTACGAAAAGGAAAAATTCAGGGGCAAAAATGGGCAAATAAGTTTGATGGTCAAGAAAAGAAAAGAGGGGAGCCGTGTGAAATGACTGGAGATGAGATTGTAAACTTGTTTGAGGGATATCCTAAATTCAAGTTCGGAAAGAACCGATTTACAAAAGGGGAAATTCTCGCTCCGAGACGCACTTCCATCATGAAGAGGCACCTAAACAAAAGAGGCAAATGCGGAGTTTAGATGTCACACATGCTGAGGATTTGCCGACAGGATGGACAAAATTTAGTATATTCTTTTAGTTGTCTTACTGGCATAAGCTCAAACACCGACACAATTTAGATGTAATGCATATTGAAAAGAATACATGTGATAACTTATTATCCACACTCCTACAGGATGGTAAGAAATCAAAGGACGATTTAAGGGCTCGGCAAGACTTGAATGCGTTGAACATCTGACATGATCTGTAAGCACAAGACGTCACCAATGGAAAATTTGAGTTGTCTTCAGCTCGTATTATAATGTCAAAAGTTGAGATGTAGAGATTTTGTGAGGTTCTTAAGTCAGTGAAGTCACCATATGGTTACTGCTCTAATATTTCAAATAATGTCCAGGTAAAAGAGCGAAAACTTTTAGAACTTAAGACTCATGATTATCATATCCTTCTTCACTGATTGCTTCCGGTAGCACTTCGTAACAACATGGTCGATGAAGAAGTAACAAAGGTTATAATTAAATTCTGTGGATTTTTTAAAAAGTTATGCTCCAAAGTTATCAATATTGATGAATTTAAGACACTAAAAACAAAAATGAATGAAACCCTCTACAAAATGGAGATATTCTTCCCTCCAGCATTTTTTACGATTATGGTCCATCTCACACATCATCTTGTATATGTGGCATTACTCGGAGGACCAGTTAACTATCGTTGGATGTATCCCATAGAGAGGTTAGTTAAAATTCAATTAAGTCTATTTACATAACATATAATTGCTTTATATTAACAACTCATATTAATGTTATCTTTAAATATTTGGGTTTCTTGAAACGCATAATGTGAAATTGGGCTCATCCTGAAGGTTCGATTGATGATCGTTACGTGACAAATGAATGTATGATGTTTACCTCTCGGTATATACAAGGTGTACATACAAAAAATAATCCACTAAATAGTAATATAGATGACACCTTTCATGGAAGTACCAAGATGAACAAAGACTATTCTAGAAGAGACATGAATCAGGCTCATGCCTTCTTATTGCAGAACCTGGAAATATTTGAAAATTACCGCAAGTAAGAAATTAACTTTAACAAATATGAATTTTTTTCAATTATATCAATAGTTGAACTCTAATTTTTTGTATCAATAGACGACATTTGGAGGAGTTGCAGTTAGAAATAACTAGCGCGTCAGCACGAAATAAAATTACAAAAATTCATGAAAAATATTTTGCCGAGTGGGTCATAGATGAAGTAAGTTAAGTGTATTTTATTTTTAATTAATTTTGGGAATAAATAAGGCTAACTATTGAATGCTAATTTGTGTTTATGTGCAACATTAGGTAGAAAGATAAATATTTGTTGGTTTGCCAGTGTCAGAAGAAATAAGTATTCACTCACATGGACCGCACTACACAATTAAACAATACAGCGGATACCATGTAAATGAGTGTTTGTTTCAATGGGTAGGGCTTGAGGAGGAGAGAGTTATCCAAAATAGTGGGGTCATGGCTGTATTCTCTCAAGAATGTTATTCAATCTCAACTGATCAAAATCCGGTACTTGGTGATGTAATTTATTATAGACAATTAGAAGATATTGTGGAGATATTCTATGCGTACGGTACTAAAAATGTACGTAGTTATGTGATGTTTGAAGTTCCTTAGTGTCATTCAGATAGAACTAGGGATGCATATGGTTTTCATCTTGTAAATCTAGATAAGGAGATATATCCTAATATGAAGTTTATGTTCGCAAATCAGGCTACTCAGTGATTTTACATCAAAGATCCTAGGTAGCTAAATGTCTGGGTTGTATTGTATAAGGAGCCGATGACTCTTATTCAGCTTGCTCTTGATGAAAACCCGGACAATACTGATGACCCAAATGAGATGGAAGGAGAATTTTTCTTAATTACTCATACCCCCAAAATGTCAATTTTAATATGTATACTTCACAAATTCGACTTGATATCTGTAATGTAGGAGATTGAATACAAAGATCCTTATGCAAATTCGACTTGATATCTGTAATGTAGGAGATTGAATACAAAGATCCTTATGCAAATTCAACTTGATATCTTGCATGCATTTATTAAATATTTTAATTATGTTAGATTAACAATTTAAGTTGCAGATGAGCCAAAGAATTAGGAGGATATATTTTCCTCGGGATTGAGAAGGTCCATCATCCGATATAAGTATTCAAATTTTATTTAAGTAAATTGTATTTGCGATATAAATATGCATTATATTTACTATTTTGTTTATTTATTTAGGATCGTCCTCACGACCATCTCGGAGTCCATTATCTTTACATGGATCCTCACCCATTGAAGGTATAAATTTATTTAATTGTATTATGTCAATTGATATATTTATATGCGCATATCGTATTTATTACTTTGTTAGATATTGCGGGGATATCTCAAATGGGTCCACTGCAGCATCAAGACGCATCGCCAGATCTAGGTATTACTTTTCATATTTTTATCATTTTGATATTATATTCTTAATATACATTTGTAATGTAATGATATTTTATATTCCTAATATATATTTGCAGGCAATGCTTGTGATGGATTTGGTGATGACGAGATCGAGCACGAGATGATGTCCGGATCTTCTCAGTCAAAGATAGCATGTCTCCGCCCATGGATTCCGTCAGTATATCGCATCCCTTTGCCAGAAAAAGCAATTGAAGTACAAAAAATGCTATAGGAACTACAAAATGAAGAGAGATGATATTTAAAAAAAAGGAGCATGCCATAAAATAGAGACTGGATAAAGCTATAGCAGATCTAATGAGGGAAAATGGTAATAATTTTGTGTAAACTTTGGAGATTTCCTACTTATTTATTTATTTAAGTTTATAAGAAATTTATTTCTCTTTATCTTTGTAGGCAAAAAAGATTATGAGAAACCCGGTAGGCATAAGAGTGAGGAAAAGACGAAAGTACATCCGAAAGGGTATCAGGCCATTTTGGAGTGGAAGGACAGCATTCCAGTTGGGGATTGGGCCGTCAGATTTAATAATTTGATTGACTATTTAATAAGGGATAAATGCTCCATTAACATAGCTCATAACTTTGAGGAGCAAGGATTTAAAGGCATAAGGAAGATTTGGGAGAAGCTCATGGTAATTATGTTTTATACTACTTATTTTGTTTACAATTCACAATAATTATTCTTATAGTGTAATTTTTTTGTTATGTAACTTGCAGGATCATTATTGTCTTGTGGACAACCCAGAGTCTTGGGATTATGTTATCCCCAGAATGGCCAAACTTATTCGGGGTTGGAAGAGTGATCTAAAGAAAAGATATTTCACAAAAGTATCTACTAATTGGAAGATGATCTATGAGCTTGATAAAAGAGTTTCCATTTAATTGGATGACTCTTATTATCGAGTGGGAGGGCGAAAAGAAGGTGGATTATTTTTAATTTATGATATTATCATCGCGTTATTTTTCATTTATATATTATCATCACACATACCAATAAAGTACTTTATTTTTTAAAAAATATGTGAGACGGCATCGGCGAATCGCAGATCGAAGCTATACGATCACTTTTTAGGATCTACTCCTTATGCTCGGATCAAGCATAAGTATTTGAGTAAAAACCCGATATGATCATATTATTAAAACTGATATCAAGTGATTAGTTTCATACATTTAATTTAGAATTTAATATATCACAGGACGTTTTGACTACGCCCTCGACTCTTCTTGCTAGAAGAGCTTATACACCGCCCTAGGGCTATGAAAATGTAGAGGGAAATGACTAAAAGGTGGAGAAAATTAATGAATTGGACGTAAGTATAAGATTAATTTTAGATTTGTATATACTTAATAATTTCTCATCAATGTTTCTAATGTTTATGATATATAATATACATGCGGTGTTGGACGCTTCTCAAAACGTTGTCTTGACCCGTGTCATGCAGTCTCAGGGTACAGAGGACACTCCTGTAGAGCCTAACCGCATGACTAAAGACGAGTGGATGGAAGTCGTCGATGGAGCTTACGATTTACAACCAAGAAAGAAAGGAAGAGTGCCTTTGTCAAGTGTTGGAGTTAAGACATTCACCACCACCAATAAGCCTAGCAGTCAATCTGTGACCTCGACACGACTATGTGACATGTCATACATCATGTGTAAGATTGTAAAATACTTGTTGTAGAATGTTGAAGCTCCTTTGGCTTTAAGTTTTCTTTCCACTATTAAGCACAAGTTAGGCGGTGCACAAACGACCTGGGATGTCGTTCAACGACTCATCGTAACTCAACCCTTAAAGGACTTGCTTCTGCAGCCTATATACGTGGATATCATAGAGATGGCATTTGATGAGCATGTAGTTGCAAGTGGTGGAGAGGTATATATATCATATTATATATGTCTTTATTATGAATATTTTGGAATATATTCTCATAATGATTTACATTTTTTTCAGGCTAGAGGAGGTACCCCTGTAGGAAGCAGCAGTATGACACGACATTCTGATGCAGCCGCCACCGACGATAGGGATCACGACGATAGGGACCACGCGATGAATATGAATATTATTGGATGTGAATCGATGAATGTGAATATTGTTGAATATATTGTGAATATTGGTAACAACAGGTATATATTCCCCATTGGGGGGCTCAAAAAGCAGCATTTTTTTTCGAATTACATTCATTAGCGACGAAAATTCCCGTCGCTAATAATCATTGGCGACGAGTAATTTCATCGCCAATGTACATACATTGGCGACGGGACTATGTCCGTCGCCAATGAACATTGGCGACAGAGGGCTGCCGTTGCCAATAAGCATTGGCGACGGGACATCCGCCGTCATCAATCAACATTGCTCCGTCGCCAATGCCTTTCCGTCGCCAATGATCATTGGTGACGGATGTCCTGTCACCAATGTTCATTGGTGACAGGCTTATTGGCGACGGTGGAGGACCCGTCACCATTGCTCTCCGTCGCCAATGCCTTTCCGTCGCCAATGATCATTGGTGACGGATGTCCTGTCACCAATGTTCATTGGTGACAGGCTTATTGGCGACGGACTATTGGTCGTCGCGAAAGTGTATATGTGATGGATTTGACTGCATTGGCGACGAATTTCCCCGTCGCCAATGCTTTGTTTTCTACTGGTGATAGTATTAACTTAATACATGTCATTTGTTACTTTGAGACTGTTTGACGATGCATCCATGAACAAGGATTTCTTTCCGTTCCTTTTACTAATATATAGGTACATGTTCTCGAGCATAATTATGCGCATTTATTTTTATTTGACAACTACAATGAAATTCTTTTTTAAGTATAATCCCACTTATGTTATATTTCTATTTGCAATAGAAAAATTTTCTGCTAGTGTGAAATGGTGTTTTTCGAATTAGTGTCAGATTCGTGCTGTTGTACGTCTTGCATTTTAGATCCTTATTTGGGAGCTTATTCTAGTTTAAGATTCATCTTGTTATCTTGCATATCGGATCCTAAATTTGGAAACTTGTTCTACTAGTTCAACACTCACACCATGAGCTTAGTCAAAAGTAGTCTAATCCTTATGGCTTTGTTGCCAACAGCAACTTAAATCGAGTATGGTTCATGAGTTATGACATTATTATGTATGGAGATTTATTCAGAATCTTCACTATGAAAAAATGCCTGTGCATACAGTAACTAATTTTGCACCTACGTAACTAAAATTTGCCAACATTAGTATGCTTAAAGAGAAATCTTAAAATCGTGTTTAAGTCCACTTGTATAGGTGGAATACTTGTTGGATTGTATTTTTATGCTGTTACTCTGTGCGCGTCTGTAAAGCCCACCATGAAACCTCAAAAACTCTTCGTCAAGGTTGCTAGTCTCGACACCATCAATCTGAAATTCATTAATGACCTGTTTGGATGAAGGGTAGAGAGGAGAAGGGGAAGAGAAATGTAATTTTAACCTTGTTTGGAGTTTTCTTAGGAGGATAGAGAGGGAGAGGGAAAACTGAGGAAATTTTTTTATGTGTCTAGAC
>NC_033799.1:40600066-40601340 GCF_001876935.1 Asparagus officinalis | reverse complement strand
TATCTCCTCCAGCTTCATCGACTCTCCGACCGCCTTAGGTTTTATTTTTTCTGTTTTTTATTTTTATTTTATTTATGTATTTTCCAGTAGCATCATCATAATTCCAACTTTTAGTTGTTTTTATGGTATTCTAACACCAACGATTTTGACGCCTAATATTTAGATTTGGTTTTTGGAGAACATCCTTTTTTGGGGGAAGGAACTATGAAGTGCTTTCACACATAGCACAAATGTTTTATGAGAGTATTATTTAGTTGTTTGATTGATTGGATTACTGGTTATGATGTTGGAAAGAAATTTGAAACACTTTTGTTGATAGGATGATCACTTCTCAACCATTTTTTACAGGAAATATTATCTCGCATCATTGTTATTTACGCGGCAGAAGTTTTCAAGGGTGAAAATATTATTGTTTTGTGTATTTTTTTATCCGTGCATTTTGCTCTTGTGCTGTATAATTCCCTCTCTGTCGCATGAGTGTTTTTTCCCCTCTGTCGCATGAGTGTTTTATGAAAATATTAGTTAGGTCTTTGATTGGATTAGTGGTTATGATGTTGGAAAGGAATTTAAAACGCTTAGTTGATGGGACAATCACTTAAACCATTTGCTATTGGCAATTTCCATGGTGTCGTTATTTGTCTGAAGTTTTCAAGGGTGAAAATACTCATATATGTACTTTCTATGCATACATCAAATGACTCTAATTCTTCATCATAGAACAAAATATATTATTAGGTCCATTGACAAGATTATTAGGCAAAATAGTAATTTTATTGAAGGATGATATTCTAGGTGTATTTGCTTCATATGAATCATATCGAGGATTCATTTCAGAAAATTTTACTTTGTTTGCTTCATGAGTTTGGTATGAGCCTGTTCCAGGGATGTTATTATGGTTCATATGATGTCCTAGATGTATTTGCTTCATATGAATTCTAGATGTACCTTGCTCTGTTCTTTATGATTGCTAAAAATCAATTGCATGATAAGCTAATTTTGTGTGTTGTAATAAGAGCTTCTAAATTTATCATTAGTTTCTAATTAATTAAGGATTCTTAATTTTCTATCCTAATTGTATTATTTTCATATCCTCACATAGACAATGGATGAAGCATGAGTCAAGTTTCAACATGCATGCCATTGTACAATTGGATATGTTCTTTGTGTGCTTGCTTATTGGTTCATACAACAAAGAGAAAATAGAAGGAGATTAAATAGTGAATCCCAAGAGCCTAGAGAAGTAACTGATATGGCGCGAAAAATATTATCACAAA
>NC_033799.1:40566356-40600056 GCF_001876935.1 Asparagus officinalis | reverse complement strand
TCGAATGAATCCACCAGCTTTTCATCAATTATGTGGAATATCAGAGAGATGGCTGTTTGTGTAGAAAATTGTTTTCTTCATTGTATAACTCATTACAACTTTGGTCGTTACAACTAGTTCAAAAAGATCGGTCTTTTTATAAGACCTTTACACAATGAAAGTAAAAGTTACAACTCTCGTTCAAACAACACACAACAGGTGTTTATCGCCTATTGCTTCGTGTGAGACCTTTGCCTGTGCCGGGGTTTATCCGTGGACCGCCTTAGATCTGGATCCGGTTGATAGAAAATTGGGCAGAGCTTCGCCTTCACCGAGGGAGTGTTTGATTTGAAGCGCTGAAATCGACCAAACGAAATCAGGACTCTTCTCAAGATTAAGACTAAGCCTAATCTCGAGGAACGGACGGACGGGGTTCAAATCCTTCGAATAGCTCTTTCTTTATGCCGAAGTTCACCAGGATCTGATCTGCCTTCGCTGAAATTCGTACTCCTAGACTCCTCAATCCAGCAGCACCTCCACATTTTCAAAATAAATCGCCCCCCGTGAAATGAGCCCCTAGGCCTGTATTTATAGGCTTCGGTTGGGGGTTTTCGGATGAGAATGAATGATTCCTCCTTATATTCAGTTAATAACTGATTAACAACGTTTGGGGATGATATCAGATCAGTTTGGATGCTTAGGAATGAACAAATCCTGAGAAAAACCTTCAAAAACCGAACAGGGGTCGAAACAGCGAGCGGGGGCGAAGGTGCGGGTCGGTAGCGGATCTGACCCGCGTCGACGCGGGTCGGTTGTGTCTGACCGCGACGGGCGTGGGTTGGTTGAGTGACCCACGCGAGCGCGGGTCGGATCATTCCGACCCACGCGGGCGCGGGTCGGTTTGGTTCGTCCTGCGCGGCGCGCTGGGAGTTTGGCTTCGCTGATTTCTTTGGTGTTTTTCCGGTTTTTCGGGACTTGTATTCTCCACCGTTTTGCGTATTTAACCGTCTTGCACGCTTCGTTGCGGGACTGACCGTCGAATGCGTGTTGGTTGACATGCGCGCGTCGGTTGACGTGCGCGTGTTGATTGATGCGCGCGTGTTGACTGACGCGCACGAACTGATTGGCGCGCGCATGTTGACCGAAGCACGAGCTGATTGACGAGCGCGCGCTGACTGACACGCACAAATTGATTGATGAGCGCACGCTGACCGACGCGCACGAACTGATGACATGCACGTGTTGACCGACGTGCGCGAACTGATTGACGCACGCGTGTTGATCGACGTGCGCGAACTGATTGACGCGCGTGTGTTGACCGACGCATGCGAGCTGATTGACGCGCCCGTGTTGACCGACGTGCGCGAGCTGATTGATATGCGCGGGCCACTTGGTTCGTCGTTTCGCTTCATGCGCTTGTCGATGACAGATAATCCTCTTAGACTCGGATAACGACGTTCGTTGTCTTCTTTGTTGGCCTCTTTATTTTGATGATGTTTAACAAACAATTTACTACTAATGTTATTTGTCTAGTGTTTGTATATTCTTATATATTGTAGACAAACAACGTTGTTGGAGGATGGATGGAATCGAGCCTTAACGGTCATATCAAATGGAGGTTGGCGGATTTATGGAGTGAAGCAACGTTAATTCAAGTTAAAGATCCAATTACAAGCTTCTTCCGTAAAGTTTACCAAGTCATGCTCATTGAAGACCTTCATCAAGCTTGGGTATATTTAGTATAGGTTTATATTATGTGTGTTAATTCTATAAGCTCAAACATACACACACATATATATTTGTGATTTTCGTAACTATAAGTGTTTTTATGCAAAATAAGTTTTGGACTATATTTACATCATAAACAACTTTTATTATGTCCATATAAATATTCCATAAGTTTTCAAAACTTGTTTTGAGTCAAAAATAACAATCACATGTTTTTCATATATACGTCTTTTAGTGCTTTTGCAGAATACAGTGTTTTTCACAAATTATAAATGCAAATTGAGAAATTCTTTTTCTAACATGTTTGTTTTCATGTTTACAAACATTTCTCAAAGTTTCATCAAGTTTGGAATTGATTTGTTATGTTTAATGGAATTTACAAAATCATATTTTTCATTCGTGCATGTTCGTGCATGTTTTACAAAACAGATGAGTTTTCATAAATGGGAAGTGATATTCAAGAAATTCTTTATTTGACATGTTTATATACATGTTTAGAAACTTCCCTCAAAATTTTACTATTTTTGGTGTTGATTTACTGTGCCTAATTGATTTTACAAAATCGTATATATTAACAGTTTTTCAGAAACTGTAAATTTGTGTTCAAATATTTATTTCTCTCAACTGGGAAAAGATTTTTCAGAAAGTCTTTCTCTGACATGTTATTCTATATGTCTAGAAAATTTCCACAAAATTTCATAATTTTTGGAGTTAATTTACTATTTTAAATTGATTTTACAAAACAGCTGCGCACTGCTACAGTACTCCGGTCGACCGGACCGGTCGACTGGAAATGTCTCTGGAGGTTGGTTACTGTAGCTAACGGCTATATTTTCCAGATTTATATATATCCGTTATTTTATCTTTTTGCTTGGTTTTCTTGGGTTTTTGGGCTTGTTTCATGAGCCTATATATATCCCATGCCCTCATACCTCTAAGGTAACAAAAAGAAATGTTTTAAACAAGTTTAAAGAGTTTTAAACAAGGGTTTAAGAGTGTTTTAGTGTTTGTTTGGTTTGAAGATTGTTTTCACAAGTGGAGGAGATCATCTTCTTGTTTGGGCTTCAAATCTCCATCTCTCCATCTTGTCTTCCATTGAGAAGTTTTCTAAACTCTACTCTAGCTTTCATTTGTTATTTGTCAATTATCATTTCTATTAAAGCTAGTTTTATATTGAGTTTAGTTTGATTTGATTTACTCTTTGTTTGCACACACAACCATTGAGCTTATTGTATTTGCATACATTATATAATTAGGTTGTGGGATAGTGTGACATTGAGTTGAGCCTAATTGAGTTCTCACCTTGTTAGAGAGAACAATCATTTGCTATATTGTGCTTAATTGTGAAATCACTTTGTAATACACTTGTACACCGAGTGAGGAGTGTGTGGTGAGAGTCGGGGATCGTCCCAAGAGGAGTGGCGTCGGTTGACGTGCCTAGGGAGAGGTTGTAACCGAGCATTGTTTACCCTTATGTTAGTTTCATATCCTTGCATATATCATATTGTAGGATATATTATCTTGTATTAGTTTATATATCCTTGCACATACATTGCCTATATCTTATTATTAGGATATATCTTGTTTTTCATATTGCTTATCCTAGCTCATATATATTGTTGTATCTCACACTTACTAGGATAACTTGTTAATTAATTTTAATTGGCATATAATCGGATTAGATTAGCATAAGACCCTAATCACCCCCCTCTAGGGTCTAACAATTGGTATCAGAGCTTGGTGCTCTTTGATTTAAGGTCTAATCGCCTTGAGTTAAAGATCCAAGTTGTAATAGCCCAACCCTTGAGAGGGTGATGTGATTAGTATTAATAGATTTGATTGGAATACTTATACCATCAAGATGCATCTTCTTTTCGGGAACCCAATTCTTAGAAACTCTAAAGTTAAGCGTGCTTGGTCTGGAGAAATTCTAGGATGGGTGACCCTCTGGGAAGTTTTCCAGGGAGCGCGTGAGTGAGGACAAAAAACGTGCTGAAAAGACATGTGGTGGTTTGTGAGGCCAGTCCATCAGATCTAGTAGCGTACCGACCCCGGGATTCCGGGGCGGGGCGTTACAAATGGTATCAGAGCCAAGCCAACCGGAATTGTGAGAGCTAAGTGCTATGCGGCGCAAAGTGCTACGTCGAGAGGGCGGGAGCCACCTCTTGAGACCGTAGGAGCCACCTCTAGAATCTCACACGGATGGTACGGTCTTGGATGATATGGTTTAGCACAACGAGGACGTTGTGAGTTTAAGTGGGGGAGTATGTAATACCCCAACCCTTGAGAGGGTGATGTGATTAGTATTGATAGATTTGATTGGAATACTTATACCATCAAGATGCATCTTCTTTTCGGGAACCCAATTCTTAGAAACTCTAAAGTTAAGCGTGCTTGGTCTGGAGAAATTCTAGGATGGGTGACCCTCTGGGAAGTTTTCCAGGGAGCGCGTGAGTGAGGACAAAAAACGTGCTGAAAAGACATGTGGTGGTTTGTGCGGCCAATCCATCAGATCTAGTAGCGTACCGACCCTGGGATTCCGGGGCGGGGCGTTACACAAGTTATCTTTTTGTGCTAATCTTATTTTGATTGCATTTGTTTTGCTTGCACTCTTATATAGTTATCATGGTCATGAAGCATGCACTTTTGTTAGGCTATGAATCTAATGTTGCTCCTAAATTCATTAATTTTCTCTATGCACAATGGGCTACTAGATTTAAACTTTTTGTGCAATCTAAAAATATTGATTTATGGGGAATTATTGATGATGCTTATATTGCACCCACTTTGGAGAAATCCAAGTGGAATAAAAATGATAAAAGATTATTTACCATGAACAAGGTTGTGTTAGAATATATGCTTAATGCACTTGATTTTTCTCGTTCTAACAAGTTTGTTCATTTTGATAGTGCTTACAATTTATGGAAATTCATAGAAGCACATCAAGGGGACTTGGAGGTGATCCAACAAGCTTTGGAGGATCCCTCTTTAAGTTCATATGGAGCATCATGCACACGTGCACTAGGCGATAGCCCTAGTGAGGTTTGCGAGTTCGAAACCAAAATTGATTTACCTAATGATGAACTTGCTTGTGCATATGATAGGTTAATGCATGCCTACACTAAATTGCATAAAGATTTTATTGATTTAAAAAGCAAGCATGATAATTTAGAATCCAATCATGAGGAGCTAGTGTCCAAATTGGATGTCATTGCAAAAGAAAATACCATTCTTAAAGAAAACAATGACATGTTAATTTTGGAAAATGAAAAATTAACCACATCCATAACTAGCTTATCTCATGAAAAAGATAATGCCATGTTAGAAGTAGGGAACATAAAAAATAATACTGCTTCTTTTATAAATAATTATTTATGTTCTACTTCTAAAGTTAATGCTAATATGCCTAATGATGAGTTGAACAATGTTAAAAACCGTATTTCTTCATTAGATTCAACTCTTAATACATGCATTAACAACCATAAGAAGCTTGTGAATATGTGTGTTAAGTCTAAGTCAAAATCATCTACTCATCATGCACACATATATAGCAAAGTCTACAAATGCACAATTTGCGGTCGTAAAGGCCATCTTGCTAGATTTTGCTATGATGCATACAAACATAACAATGCTAATGCTCATTGTGCATCTCATGTAGCTTCTTCATCACATACACATGCATATGCTTATCATGCACATCATAAACATGCTAATGTGTTCAAATGTGATCTTTGTGGACGTTTTGGCCATTTGGCAAAATTTTGCTATGATTTGAAAAAGACTTCCCTTTTGCCAAATGATTTTAAAAGACCACAAAAGTTTAAATGTGATGTTTGTGGTAGATATGGCCACTTAGGAAAGTTTTGTTTTGATAAGGTTTCGCATTTGCAAAATAATTTTAAAAGACCATCCATGTTTGCAAATGTTTCTAATGTTTTCCGTGCACAACCATTTGGTCAACGCAAATTATTTCAACCTTTTCATTGCACAAATTGCAATCGTAAAGGTCATTTATATAATTTTTGTTTTGACCACTTTCGTGCACCACATGTGCCCAAACGGGTTCATAACCCTAGGGCTTTGAGCTTAATTGATAGGGGTCATGTCCCTAAATCTTTTGGTACCAAGAATACTTGGGTACCAAAACAAATTTGATTTTAAACCAAGAATTTTAGTGTTTTAATTTTCTTTTTCTTGATTTTGAAAAATGTATTTTAAACTTTTATGAAAACAATTCCTTTTATTGGTTAAATTCTTTTGTTTTCATAATTCCTAGCTTTGATTTTGATGAGAGGTTTATATTATATAACCCTCCGGGTTTATTGGGTGTTTATTCCCAAATCAAGTTTACCGGATGCTAAAATGATTATATGGGTTGGAACAAGCTCAAGAACTTGATATAATTGTTGCCTCTCTTAAAAATTATGTTTTGATTTGTTGCTTTTGAATTCATTATAATTCACTTATATGATGATATTTATGTATTTGTGCTAATGGATCATCTATTCGTGCTTTATAATGTATTCTATGAGTGGTTTAATCAAGTTATGTAAAGAAAATTTTTCTTTATTGATCAAACATTATTTTTGAATATAAACTTTGATTTATGATTTCTTTTGGTTGAATTGTTTTCATTTGAAAACTTTTTGCATGATTCTCATGTTCCTCTTCTTTTGATTTCATAAATCTATTCTTTTATATGGTTTTTATATTTTTTTTGTTTAATGGAACCCTATTTTCATATTGACATATTTATATGTGTTCTCATTATCTTCATGTATGTGAGTAAATTTTTAGCATATTCATGTATGCTTGCTCACATATGTTTTGCCATGATCTTCATCGCATATATTCTATATGGCTTTTTGATAGGGGGAGCAATCCCTATACTTGTTTGATACTCACCTATGCTTATTGATAGGGGGAGCTTTCGCTCTCTTAATTCTTTTGTCCCCTTTTTGATGTTGTCAAAGGGGGAGAAATATTGTGAGTATATCTATCTTGGTTGTTTATATGCATGTGAGTTATTATCTTGTATATGTTCATTTACTTCATGCATATACTTCTTTTTGTAAATTGTTTGTCATCATCAAAAAGGGGGAGATTGTTGGCCTTCTTGTTTTGATGATGTTTAACAAACAATTTATAACTAATGTTATTTGTCTAGTGCTTGTATTATCTATTCATTGTAGACAAACAACGTTGTTGGAGGATGGATGGAATAGAGCTTCAACGATGATATCCAATGGAGGTTGGCGGAATAGTGGAGTGAAGCCTTGCAATTCAAAGTTAAAGATCAAGTTCAAGCTTCATCCGGGAGATTACCAAGTCAAGCATATTGAAGACCAATCAAGCTTGGGTAAATTAGTTTAGGGCTTATATTATGTGTGTTAATACTTCAAGCTCAAACATACACACACATATATATTTGTGATTTTCGTAACTATAAGTGTTTTTATGCAAAATAAGTTTTGGACTATATTTACATCATAAACAACTTTTATTATGTCCATATAAATATTCCATAAGTTTTCAAAACTTGTTTTGAGTCAAAAATAACAATCACATGTTTTTTCATATATACGTCTTTTAGTGCTTTTGCAGAATACAGTGTTTTTCACAAATTATAAATGCAAATTGAGAAATTCTTTTTCTAACATGTTTGTTTTCATGTTTACAAATATTTCTCAAAGTTTCATCAAGTTTGGAATTGATTTGTTATGTTTAATAGAATTTACAAAATCATAATTTTCATTCGTGCATGTTCGTGCATGTTTTACAAAATAGATGAGTTTTCATAAATGGGAAATGATATTAAATAAATTCTTTCTTTTATATGTTTATCTACATGTTTAGAAACTTCTCGCAAAAGTTTACTATTTTTGGAGTTGATTTACTATGCCCAATTGATTTTATAAAATCGTGTATGTCAGCAGATTTTCAGAAATTGTATATCTGTGTTCAAACATTTATTTCTCTCAACTGGAAAATTATTTTTCATAAATTCTTTCTCTAACATGTCATACTACATGTAGAGAACGTTCCCACAAAATTTCATAATTTTTAGAGCTGATTTACTATTTGTTATTGATTTTACAAAGCCAGATACGCAAATTTCCAGAATGCTGGATTTTGGGGTATTTTGGTCTTTTCAGCCTATAACGGCTAGTAACGGCTAGTTTTTGATATTTTAGGTTTTGGGGGTTTGTGACTGGTTTAAGAGGCTATAAAAAACCCTCAACTTTTATTGTTTCTTATGGATGTTTAAGAGAGTTTTAAAAAGAGTTTTACAAGTTTGTTGAAGGGTTTTTAAGTTTGTTTCAAGAGTTTGTTTGTGAAGAAAATTCCACAAGAGCTTGAGGAGATCATCTATTGGAGTTTGAGCAATCAACTATTATCCCTCCATCTCTTGTCATCTATTGAGAAGTTTTCTAAACTCTTTTCTAGCTTTATATTTATTTGTTTGATTATCATCTTATTAAAGCTAGTTTTATATTGAGTTTAGATTTGATTAATCTCATAGTTACGCACACCCACTTGAGCTTATTGTATTTACATACATAGTATATTAGGGTTGTGAGAGATTATAATATTAAGTTGTGCTTCATTGTGTTCTCATCTATTGTAGAGAACAAATTTATATTTGTTACATTGTGAGTGTTGTAAGGTTTTCGGTGAGCTAGAAACCGAGTGTGTAGTGAAGTTTTTGGTGAACTAGAAACCGAGTGTGAGGAGTGAACGTTGTTCGGTGAGCATTGAAAACCGACACTGTGAGGTGTAAATATTATTCGGGTGAGCGTAGAAAACCCGGTTGTGATAGTGGATTTCTCCCCGGGAGTGGGGAGCGGAGACGTATGACGGAAGGTCCGAACTCCGTGATCATTTGAGTGTTTTTGAGTTTATCATTGGCGCATTTGCTTTTACATTTATCTTATATCGCCAATTGTGCATTGCTCATTTATTTCATCCACTATCTAGTTCATTTTGTTTACCCTTGTGTTAGTTTATATATCCTTGCACATACATTGCCTATATCTCTTTGTTAGGATATATCTCGTTATTCATATTGTTTATCCTAGCTCATATATTATTGTATTTCATACTTGCTAGGATAACTTGTTAATTAATTTTAATTGGCATATATTATTGTATTTCATACTTGCTAGGATAACATTCTTTCCGTCTCGAGCTGTGTACTGACACTTATAGACATTTTTAGACGCCTACAGATATCCCCTCCAAAGAATTTCAGACTCATTTCTTTTATAGAAGAGTCTGGAAGGCTTTGGATAAGATAGGCCTTTTCCTCAATTTCGTAGAGGGACCTGTGAACTGCTTCAATTCTCGACTTCTTCAGCCTTTAGTCTATTCATTGTTTTGTCGAATAGATGAAGTTCTTATGGCGCTGTGTTTATCGTCTGACCGTTGTCGAAATCTTAAATTGAAGTTGGTGTGTAAGTTTCTGAACTTAGCTCGTGTCATTGAGTTGACTTTGAACTGATCATCTTCGTCAGAAATTCATATCTGAATTCGATTGAACTCCCTGAAATCATCGTTTGCCTTATTTTGGCGAGATTGCTGATACGTTGACCGGCATCGATCTTTACTGTAACGCGTTGACCGGTGTTAACACAGTTTATACTCGTACGTTTGCTGGAGTCTACATAGTTTAAGCTCTTAAGGCATTGGAGCGTGACGGTCCTAAATTCTGGGCTGCAGGACCAACTATTAAAGTTGTTTCATCTGCAGATATGGATCTTATCCCGAAGTCGTTGGATGCTCAAGTCACGTGACCAATTAATGAAGTTGATGCATCAATGCCCCGCATTTATAGAATTTTTGGCAAATTCTCAGCCATCAACGGGTTTGATTAGCCTTTACTGACTACCGTTTGAGTCGGGCTAGCATGCAGATTATTTAAATCCATTCTGCACATAACGTTGTGCTAAAAGAGTTAACTCTTTTAGTGCTACGATATTGAATACGTAGACTTCGTCTTTCTCCTGTGAAAAGACTAAACAACAACGTGTATCAGACTTAGACTTAGGATTTTTGGCAAATCCTCAGCCTTCAACGAATTTGACATGCCTTTACCGATTACCGTTTGAATCGGGCTTGCATGCGGATTGTTTAAGTCTATTCCGCATGTGACGTTGTGCTAAGAGAGTTAACTCTCTTAGTGCTACGATATTGAATACGTAGACTTCGTCTTTCTTACAGGAATAGACTACCCGGCAACGCGTGTTAGGCGCTGACTTATCCCTATTTAGGATTCGGGATAAACTTCCTCAGACTGGATTCTGGTGTCTTTTTCAATTGGTGAAAAACTAAACCGGCAACGCGTGTTAGGCGTTGACTTATCCCTACTTAGGATTCGGGATAAAATTCCCCATACGTGTGAAGCACGGATTTTGGCGTTATGATTAACAACCTGCCATAATATCGAATATGTGAGCTTTTATTCTTTTTACGGTTAAGAACTGACCGGCAACGCGTGTTAGGCATTGACTTATCCCTGCTCAGGATTCGGCATAAAATTCCCCATGCGTAAAAGACATGGATTTTTGTTGCTACGATACTAAATACGTAGATTCGGTCGTTTTTATGAGAATGAATCACCCAGCAGCGCGGGTTAAGCACTGACTTATCCCTACTTAGGTTTCGGGATAAAATACCCCAGACTGGATTCTGATGTCTTCTTCAATAGGTGAAAGACTAAACCGACAACGCGTGTTAGGCGTAGGCTTATCTCTGTTTAGGAGTCGAGATAAAGTTCCCCGCACGTGTAAGGCATGGATTTTGGCGTTATTAATAACGACCCGCCATAATGTCGAATATGTGGTCTTTTGTCCTTTTTTACGGTCAAAGACTAACCGGCAACGCGTATTAGGTGCCGACTTATCCCTACTTAGGCTTCGGGATAAAATTCTCCGTGCGTGTAAGGCGCGAATTTTGAAGTTATAATGTTGAAATATTGTGTCTTCTCTTGGGACAAAGACGAACCCAAAATGGGAGAGGAAGAATTTTATATTCTATCTCCCGAGAAACCGAAGAAGAAGAATTTTATATTCTATCTTTAGTGCAGAAGAAACTCAAAGTGGGATCTCCACTTTGAGAATCTAAAGAGTGAAACTAGGAGTGGGATCTCGAAGAAACTCAAAGTGGGATCTCCACTTTGAGAATCTAAAGAGTGAAACTAGGAGTGGGATCTCCACTCTGAGAATTGAAAAGATTCGGATAAAACTTTGAGAATCTAAAGAGTGAAACTAGGAGTGGGATCTCCACTCTGAGAATTGAAAAGATTCGGATAAACCTAACCATCGGAAGGTTTGATTACCGAAGTAAAGGTGAATTTCTTATTTATCGAGAGTGAATTGTGATTTTGGTCCTAACTGTAGGAAGGTTTGACCAAGTAGGAGGTTTGAGACGATCCTAACTGTAGGAAGGTTTGATCGCTCAATTTGTGGACCTCTCGTTCATTGGAAGAATCGAGAGGGGATTTTGGTTGTGGTCCTAACTATAGGAAGGTTTGACCAGGTGGGTGTGGGAGTACAAATCACAGTGGAAGTGTTGACTTGTACCGATTACTCAATGGGGGTTCTTGGTGTCAAGTAATAAGAACTTAACACGAAGGGGTTTGACAATTCGTCCAGTATTAGGACATTAAAATTCTGAGTACCATGTCCGGACTCTAACAATGAGGATGTTGAGTGCACAGATACATCGAAAGTTTGAGTGGATTTAACCAAACGGAATTTTAGTGATCCTACCGTCAAGTAGTCTGATAAGTGGGGGATTTTGTGGTGGGAGGCTTTGAGTAGTTAACAAAAGGGTGTTCGGAAATCATAGTGGGAGTTTAGTATTTATCACTTTGTTCGTAACGATCGGGTTATCCCTAAGAATATTACATTTAACATTCTTCCGGAAACTTCCCGTTACATGAATTATCCACCCCCAGCTTTCTTTGCAAAACTGGGTCTAATGAGGAGTTCGTTGTCCTCAGTCGCATGTTCGGGTTATCCTTAAGAATATAAGATTCTCTAGGAACTTCCCGTTACATAAATAATCCACCCCCAGCTTCCTTTGCGAAACCGGGTCTAACATTGTACTTAGTTGGATGACCGAGAAGCAGTTTATACTCGTATACTCTTTGGAGTGTGAGAAGGAGCAGTTTATACTCTTATACTTGTCGGAGTCTTCCTTCGACTCAATTGAGCGATATAACACCGGCTTCAACCAATGTTTGGATGCTATTCTTGAGAGCGAAACAAGCCTTGGTAGGATGAAGGATCCTCCTGTGGTACGCACAGTACTTCGGATCCGTAGTATTATCAGCTTCCTCCTGATCTGGGATAGGTGGTAGCTTGATCTCGTTATTTTCAAGGAGGGACTCGAAAATAGCTGGAACATCTTCATCCTTGAAGGAGTACTCTTTTTGGAATCTCAGATCCGAAGTCTTTTGCTGTCTTCGGGGTTGTTGTTGCGACGTCTGATTAACGTCGATAACTGCTGTAGGTACCTTGCCCTTACCACGGGAGGCGAAGCTCGAGTTCAGAGGATTGGCCGTCGGTTGGCTCCTCTCGGCCTTCTTCCTTCGGTGAAAGCGTTCGGCCCGCTCTCCGTGCATCTTCAACTCTTTTCAGGTGTCGGACGGTGCTACTCCCATAACTTCCAACATGTCCAAGGAGAGGTTGTTGTGACAGGTTTGTAGGATGAAATCCTCTGTGATCGGATCTCGGTAATTCATCACCTTATTCCGGAAGCGCTTGACAAAGTCGTCGACCGTCTCATTGTCTCCCTATTTCTCGTCGAAGAGTGTTCTGACTGATAACTCGACGTCATCATCAAAGAAGTGAGCGAGGAACAAATTCTCCAGGTCATCCCAGCTGTTGATGCTTGCAGACTTGAGACGGCGGTACCAATCGAAGGCGGGCCCACGAAGGGTGCCAACGAATGACCGAACCATCAAGGCTTCATTACCGGAGATCATACCCAAGTGGGACTTAAAGTAGATCAGATGCTGGGTGGGCGAACTCTTCCCGTCGAACGGCGTGAAGTTAATCAAGTTGAACTTCGCTGGGTATGCTATTGAATCCCACTCCCTTGGATAGGGACATGGAATGCCGGTCCTTCTCACCTCTCGAGCAGACATTAGAGCGTTGATTTTGCTCTCAAGATCTTTTATTTTCTCATCCTTGCTCGTATCGAGCTTTGGATGATTCTTAAGAGGAACAATGAGGCCACCCCCGGTGTTGTCATTTTCGGTGGGACCACCCCCAGCATCGTTGTTTTTAGTGGGACCACCCCCACCGTTCTGGTCAACGGGGGGATCATCAGCATTGATGTATTCATCCACGCCTGAATCGCTACCTGCTTGGCTAACATTGTTGCGACGACTGGATTCACCTAGCTGATTCGATAAGGCTCGGATCTGTTGGTCATACTCTTCCCTCATCCGCAACATAGCCATTTCTATTTTGAATTTAAATGCTTGCTTCTACTTGGCTAGAGCATCCTCAACCATTTTAGTTGCTTCCTCGGTGTTAATCATAAACACTTCGCGGGATTGCCCTGGGCTAGATACCATATTGTCAGAAGTGACTGCAAAGTTAGCATCTGATGCTTCATCATCTGAGGATAACCCTTTGGTAGTCCCTGCGTCTAGTGGTCCTTGCGCGTAGCCGAGTCAGACGATGCGATACGAGGGGGTCGGAGCTCGAAGGTCGAGTTTGTTGGACCCTAGAGGGGGGGTGATTAGGGTCAAAAGGCTCTAATATGCAAATTAAAAACACACAACAATCAATTCACAGTAAATAGATGCAAACAAGGTAAATAAGAGAGGGTTAGGAATCGTTATCCTTGACGCGCGATGTGTTAACGAGGTTCGGCCCTCTGGCCTACGTCCCCGCTCCCCACTCTCGAGGAGAAATCCACTACACAGCCGGTTTGGAAGCCGGAACTTCGTCTACACAGCGATCCCACACGATCTCTCTCACTACACAGTTTGATCTCAACAGATCACTCCCTCACAGTAGATCTTACTCAAGATCTCAACTACACAGCACAAGATAACAGATGTAGAACTCTCTCTTACAAAGCTCCTATGGCAAAGAGAACAAATTTCTGAAGCTGGGAGGTGAGCTCACACAAAACCACAGAGAAGAAAGCAGGACTGATTTGAAAATTTTCTCAGCAGAAACAGAAAACACTCTCTCTGGTTTTTCAAACGTTTGGCTCAAAGGAAGAAGAAGAAGCAGCTGTAGGGTTTTTATAGAATAGATTAAAACAATTTTAAAACCAAACACAATCTTCCTATTTAGGAAGATAATCCCCTTTACAGAGTCTTAGCTCAGACTGAGCCAAGCACGAAAGAGTGAAAGCACAGCAATCGAAAATAAAAGACCGTTTAAAAAGAAATCGTGTTGACTGAAGGGAAAAAAAGCGGTCGGCCGAAATATCGTTCGGTCGACCGAAAATCACGTCGGTCGACCGACCGAAAATTTCGGTCGACCGTGAGCTGCTTCAGAAAAAATAAGAAAACCAGCAGAAACACTGTCGGTCGACCGGATCGGTCGACCGATATAAAAATCGAGAATTCGGTCGACCGGCCCGGTCGACCGACGACCTCTCTGGAAACCAGTAAGAAAAGATGATATGTGCGGTCGACCGATCCGGTCGACCGCTTTCTGACATATGCTGGAAAACATGTTTTTGACCAAGTTAAAATATTTGTAAAATATTTATTTGACCTCTGAAAAATCTGAAACTTTGTAAAATGTTTTTGATACTAAAAACAAACTGTTTGAAGAAAGAATTTTGCAGATAGGTTCTCGTATTTGTGAAAAATAAGGTTTTGTGAAAACGGCTTAAAAGTTTAAGAAAGAAAACATGTGTGTAAGTCCCAATAGCTTCATGTAAACATAGTGACTCTTTGCCTACATTCTAGCACTAGAGAGAAACATAAAAGAAAGCTAATATCCTCATGTTTAAAGCAATACTTGAGCTTTGATTAGCTTGAATCGGATGAAGCTTTTATATGAGTTTGTCGTTCTTGAATTAACGTTGCTTCATCTCTTGGCCTCCTCCTCCTTTGGATATTATCTTTGTAGCATATATTCCATCCATCCTCCATTTATGGCACTAACGAGCTTGATAAATAGATTTACTACAATTTCACTCAATAAGCCATTAGTACCAATAATGGTGGTTGTAAGAACATCATCAAAACATAAGGGCTAACAATCTCCCCCTTTTTGATGATGACAACCAACCATTTTAAGAGCAAAAATAAAATAACTTATAGATAGATGCTCCCCCTATCTATGAGCTCCCCCTAAGGATGTGCAACAAAAGAGGAGAGGTTTCTCCCCCTTTGGCAACATCAAAAAAAATGGGGTAAAAAGAAATATAAACGACAACTAAACAAGCACACAATGTAGAACGCTCACATAGTGCATAGGCCCAAACCATTTCTTATGCGACAAAAATCATCCTCTCCAAGAGGCTTAGTGAATATATCCGCTAGTTGAGATTTTGTGTCAACAAATACTAGGGATACATTTAGTTTCTCTACATGATCGCGTAGGAAATGATGGCGTACATCAATATGTTTGGTTCTAGAATGCAAAACCGAATTTTTTGAAATATTTATGGCACTTGTGTTATCACAAAAGATTTTAATATTTTGGAAATGCAAATCATAGTCAACTAGACTTTGTTTCATCCATAAAACTTGAGCACAACATAAGCCGGCGGCAATGTATTCCGCTTCCGTAGTGGACAATGCAACACAATTTTGTTTCTTGGAAGCCCAAGAAACAAGTGAATTTCCTAAGAATTGGCATGTTCCACTAGTACTCTTGCGATCTACCTTACATCCGGCAAAGTCGGCATCACAAAAACCATATAAATCAAAAGAAGTGCTTCTGGGATAAAACAAGCCAAGATTAAAAGTACCATTAACATATTTAATGATTCTTTTAACGGCAATTAAATGAGATGCTTTAGGAGATGCTTGAAAACGTGCACATGCACACACACTAAACATAATATCGGGTCTACTAGCAGTAAGATAAAGAAGACTACCTATCATACCTCGGTATAATTTTTGGTCCACGTCTTCACCACTTTCATCCGCATCAAGCTTAACACTAGTGCTCATGGGAGTAGGCGCATGCTTGGAATTCTCCAACTTGAATTTCTTCACCAATTCCTTTGCATACTTGCTTTGTGAAATGAAAATCCCATCCTTAGTTTGCTTGACTTGGAGCCCGAGAAAGAATGTAAGCTCTCCCATCATACTCATCTCAAAGTGATCCTGCATAACTTTAGAAAATTCCTTGCACAAGGATTCATTAGTAGCACCGAAAATAATGTCATCCACATATATTTGAACTAAAATGAAATCATTTTTTCTTTTTCTTACAAAAAGAGTGTTATCAATTGTTCCTTTTGAAAAACCATTTTCAACAAGAAAACTAGAGAGGCGAGCATACCAAGCTCTAGGAGCTTGTTTCAACCCATATAAAGCTTTGTGTACCCGGTAAACATGGTTTGGAAAATCATGATCAATAAAACCGGGGGGTTGCTCAACATACACTTCCTCTTCTATAAAACCATTTAAGAAGGCACTTTTAACATCCATTTGAAAGAGTTTAAAATTTTTGAAACTAGCAAATGCCAAAAACATCCTAATAGATTCCAACCTTGCAACCGGTGCAAAGGTTTCATCATAGTCTATGCCCTCCTCTTGATTGTATCCTTGGGCAACCAAACGAGCTTTATTCCTAGTAACAATGCCATGTTCATCAAGTTTGTTTCTAAAAACCCATTTTGTACCAATAACACTAGCATTATTTGGTCTAGGAACTAACTTCCAAACTTCATTTCTTTGAAAATTGTTTAATTCTTCATGCATAGCTAAAACCCAAAATTCATCATTTAAAGCATCATTAATTCTTTTAGGTTCTATGTGAGATAAGAATGCAATGTTACCACACTCACTCAAGGCTTTTGAGCGAGTAATAACTCCTTTTGAAGGACTCCCAATGATTTGCTCCTTTGGATGATTTGATGTGAATTTCCAAGCTTTTCGAGGTTCAACTTGATCTTGAGAGCTATCTATATCTTTATGAGCTTCTATGGAGGGAGTGTCATTTATTTGCAAGAAGTCCAATCCTCCCTCAATATCCTCATCATCATCTTTTCTAGGCAAAATAACTCGAGAGCAAACATTAGTCTCATCAAAAGTAACGTTTATAGATTCTTCAACAACGAGGCTTCGTTTATTGAAGACCCTATAAGCCTTACTTCGAGGTGCATATCCCAAGAAAATACCAACATCAATTTTGGAATCAAATTTATCATGGTGGTCTTTCGTATTTAAAATGAAACATTTGCAACCAAAAACACGAAAATAGCCAATGAAAGGAGTTTTCCCATAATAAAGTTCATAAGGAGTTTTCTTAAGCTTTGGTCTAATCAAAACACGATTCAAAACATGGCAAGCCGTATTAACGGCTTCCGCCCAAAAATATTTTGGTAAATCAAAAGAGTTTAACATAGTGCGTGCCATCTCTTGTATGGTGCGATTTTTCCTTTCAACAACACCATTTTGTTGTGGTGTTCTCGGAGCGGAAAACATATGAGTTATACCATGATGAGCACAAAAATCATAGAAGAATTCATTTTGAAATTCACCACCATGATCACTTCTAATTTTAACAACTTTCAACTCTTTTTCATTTTCAATTCTCTTAATATGATTAGCAAATTCTTCAAAACAATCATTTTTCTTTGCAAGAAAAATTGTCCATGTAAAACGAGAAAAATCATCAATAATCACAAAAACATAGTGTTTTCCTCCAAGAGAAGTGACACGCATAGGACCAAATAAATCAAGATGTAATAGTTGCAAAGGTTTAGAAGTTGATACCTCATGGATGGATTTGAAAGAGGATTTTGTTTGTTTACCTTTGGCACAATCCTCACAAATTGTATCTTTTATGAAGTGCAAGTTAGGTAGCCCTTTCACAAGATTCTTCTTAGACAATTTTGATATCAACTCCATATTTGCATGTCCAAGTCTCTTGTGCCAAATCCAAGGGTTTTCATCAATGGCCGCAAGACACTTCACATCTTGATTCAATAACTCATTCATCTCAAAGATATAAACATTAGACTTGCGATATGCAACAAAAACAATTTCTCCATTCATACTAATGATGCATTTATCCGGTTTAAAAGAAATATCGAAACCTTTGTCACTTAGTTGACTAATACTAAGAAGATTATGATTCAAACCACTTACTAAATAGACATCTTCAATAATGGGTGAGGGTTTCTTACCAATAGAACCTATACCAATGATTTTACCTTTCTCACCACCACCGAAGGAGACGTTGCCTCCTTCAATCCTTGATAGGGTTGCAAATAACTCTTTGTTGCCCGTCATATGATGTGAGCAACCACTATCAAGGTACCAAATTTCCTTACGTCGTTGCCGTGACGTCCCCTACAAAAGAAGAAGACGAAGGTGTTGTAGCTTTAGGTACCCATGTCTTGGGTCCTTGGTGGTTAGTAGTTTTGGTGCCTTTGGGTACCCATATTAAACCATAAAAATCTTCATTGTCTTTAACTCTACAATGAGTAGAAATGTGTCCATGTCTCATGCAATAAGTACATACAAAGTTTCTTTTGTATGCACGAGTGTGAGAGCCATAAGACCTATTTCTACCATGGTGATTGGCATAGACATGAGTGGGTCTAGTCCTACAACCTTCAATTTCTAATCTTTCAATTTTTGATCTTAATTGTTTATTTTCGAAATCGAGATCTCCTAGCAATTCATCTTTTAGAGCAAGAGAGGTTGTTAGTTGTTCAAGCTTAATATCACAAGAGACATGCAACTTTTTGAAAGAGGAGTATTCTTTAGACATTCGTTTAAATTCAAAGTTCAACTCCTCTAATGCCATAGCTATATCACATTGCATATAGAAAGATTCACTTTCGGCCTCGGATATTACCTCATGTTCATTTGCCATGAAACAAACATTTGGGTCATGAAGGGCAAGTTTGGCTCCCTCCTCATCGCTATCCGAATCACTTGGTTCGGATTCTTCCCATCCGGCATACATAGCCTTCTTCTTCTTGTACTTCATGTACTTCTCCTTGAGCTTGGGGCAATCCTTAGCGATGTGACCCGGTTCATTGCACTCAAAACATTTTCCTACACGAGATGAAAACTTGTTATTAGATCGGGGATTGAATTTTTTGTTCATTTTTATAAGTCTAGAGATTCTTCTAGAGAGATGAGCCACTTCTCTAGAAAAATCTACTTCACTCTCCGATGACGAAGATGAGTTGTCACTAGCTCCTTTGAGAGCTATAGTCTTCAACTTTGGTGATGGTTCCTCAACTTCACGTGATGGCACTTCCTCCTTCTCCTTCCCTTTGAGCTTCTTTTCATGCACTTTGAGCTTTCCGATAAGACTATCAAGAGCTAATGTAGTGAGGTCATGAGCCTCCTCGATGGCCGTAGCCTTGGGCTCCCATGCCGGAGTTAAGGAACGAAGTATCTTGTAGTTCATCTCTTGAATAGATAGTTGCTTATCTAAACCATGTAATTCATTGATGATATTAGTAAAACGGGAAAACATAGCATCAATGGATTCATTTGGAAGCATTTTGAATAGCTCATAATCATGCATAAGTCCACTAATCTTAGACTCCTTAACTTGGGGTGTTCCCTCATGTGTGACACATAATTTTTCCCAAATTTCGTATGCGGTTGCACACGTGGAGACTCTATTGTATTCATTAGGGGAAAGACCACAAATTAAGGCGTTCATAGCCTTAGCATTGAGATTGGCAAGGTGCCTTTCATCATCGGACATGTTCTCAACTTTGGATTTCTCTACATATTTCTTTTCAATAAGCCCTAGGATGTCAAGGTCAATACAACGAAGATAAATTCTCATCCTAGCCTTCCAATAAGCAAAATTGCTCCCGGTGAAGAGAGGTGGCCTAGTTGTGGATTGTCCTTCTAACATATGCATATTCAAAGAAGCCTCCATAAGATCTTTACTCTAAGGTGATTAAACCAAAAATTAATATAGAGACCAAGCTCTGATACCAATTGTTGGACCCTAGAGGGGGGGTGATTAGGGTCAAAAGGCTCTAATATGCAGATTAAAAACACACAACAATCAATTCACAGTAAATAGATGCAAACAAGGTAAATAAGAGAGGGTTAGGAATCGTTATCCTTGACGCGCGATGTGTTAACGAGGTTCGGCCCTCTGGCCTACGTCCCCGCTCCCCACTCTCGAGGAGAAATCCACTACACAGCCGGTTTGGAAGCCGGAACTTCGTCTACACAGCGATCCCACACGATCTCTCTCACTACACAGTTTGATCTCAACAGATCACTCCCTCACAGTAGATCTTACTCAAGATCTCAACTACACAGCACAAGATAACAGATGTAGAACTCTCTCTTACAAAGCTCCTATGGCAAAGAGAACAAATTTCTGAAGCTGGGAGGTGAGCTCACACAAAACCACAGAGAAGAAAGCAGGACTGATTTGAAAATTTTCTCAGCAGAAACAGAAAATACTCTCTCTGGTTTTCAAACGTTTGGCTCAAGGAAGAAGAAGAAGCAGCTGTAGGGTTTTTATAGAATAGATTAAAACAATTTTAAAAACAAACCCAATCTTCCTGTTTAGGAAGATAATCCCCTTTACAGAGTCTTAGCTCAGACTGAGCCAAGCACAAAAGAGTGAAAGCACGACAATCGAAAATAAAAATGACCGTTTAAAAAATCTCGTGTTGACTGAAGGAAAAAAAAGCGGTCGGCCGAAATAACGTTCGGTCGACCGAAAAATCACGTCGGTCGACCGACCGAAAATTTCGGTCGACCGTGAGCTGCTTCAGAAAAATAAGAAAACCAGCAGAAACACTGTCGGTCGACCGGATCGGTCGACCGATATAAAAATCGAGAATTCGGTCGACCGGCCCGGTCGACCGACGACCTCTCTGGAAACCAGTAAGAAAAAATGATATGTGCGGTCGACCGATCCGGTCGACCGCTTTCTGACATATGCTGGAAAACATGTTTTTGACCAAGTTAAAATATTTGTAGAATATTTATTTGACCTCTGAAAAATCTGAAACTTTGTAAAATGTTTTTGATACTAAAAATAAACTGTTTGAAGAAAGAATTTTGCAGATAGGTTCTCGTATTTGTGAAAAATAAGGTTTTGTGAAAACGGCTTAAAAGTTTAAGGAAGAAAACATGTGTGTAAGTCCCAATAGCTTCATGTGAACATAGTGACTCTTTGCCTACATTCTAGCACTAGAGAGAAACATAAAAGAAAGCTAATATCCTCATGTTTAAAGCAATACTTGAGCTTTGATTAGCTTGAATCGGATGAAGCTTTTATTCGAGTTTATCGTTCTTGAATTAACGTTGCTTCATCTCTTGGCCTCCTCCTCCTTTGGATATTATCTTTGTAGCATATATTCCATCCATCCTCCATTGATGGCACTAACGAGCTTGATAAATAGATTTACTACAATTTCACTCAATAAGCCATTAGTACCAATAATGGTGGTTGTAAGAACATCATCAAAACATAAGGGCTAACAGAGTTGACTTTTCCTTATCAGCCATGTTAATTGTAACTTCGGGAAGTTCGTCACCATGAACAGCCGATCGCTTCTTACGGAGACGCTTTGGTCTGGGCTTAGCCGTTCCGTCAGAGATCCTCTCGAATACTGAGACCCTCTGCGGAGCGGTCTTGGGGTAGCTACACGCTGATAATACTGCCCTGATTATCTTGGTACACAGACAATGAAAGTCCGTCTTCCGGGAATCTCACTTTCGAGACCTGTTCGTACCCCCAGCCCAATAGTACAACTCATCGGCATGATGACCGGAGCGATCTATCTCGTGTTGGCACGACTTCCTTGGTAAAACATTGTCATTGACAGATGAGTACGTTTCTTTTAGGGGATTTGCTGCCTTGATGGCGTTCTCAAGAGGCACACATTTGGAGCTACGCTTTCGTGAGCGCGGGACCTTAACGGGCTCTTGGATACTGACTTGTAGTCTGAGGCGGTCAGTTACAAGAGTTTACCGTGTGCGACCCCCAGCTCGAGTAGATGCTCGGGGTTCAGTTACCGGACCCAAGCGTTTTTTGATCAGAACTCTGCCTCGATCCTCATGCAAAGGACCTAGACGATCCGCCATCCTCATCTTAAAACGGGACAAGTCCACGCTACCGTGGGGTTCCACCGGAGGTGTGGAACTCGATAAAATCGGAGAAACACGTGTAGAACGTCTTCTGTCCTGACCCTGACGCGGGTCAGACTTAAGCGACCCGCGGGTTGGAAGGTCAGACTTGGGTGACCCGCGGCATGGAGGGTCAGATCTGGGTGACCCGCGAGCTGGAGGGTCGGATCTGGGTGACCCTCATGGGGGTGACCCGTAGCATGGAGGGTCAGACTTGGGTGACCCGCGAGCTGGAGGGTCGGATATAGGTGACCCGCGGCATGGAGGGTCGGATTTAGGTGACCTACAAGCTGGAGGGTCGGATCTGGGTGACCCGTGAGCAGGAGGGTCGGATCTGAGTGACCCGTATTTTTTGATCTTTTCGGCCGCTATTTCGGACTTTGGCCTCCAAGTTTGATGCAGCCTTGGTTGTTTCCCAACTATGTCATTCTTCTGCATCTTTTGTGCTTTCTGCATAAGAATTTGCGCGTGCGCAAGCAACACACAGCATTTCAGGATCCGTTCTTCGAGCGTTGAACGCGTCCTTTTGACGCGGACCCATTCATTTATCATTGGCTTGGAGAAAAGGCCATTTGTTGGCTGTTGAGAGGGTTGGCTGTAATGAGTTATAGCAAGTTGACGCGCGCGGCGTTGGGGCTGCCTTTGGTGAGCTCTTTTCAATAAAGTAGACGCGCCTTCAGTACTCAACTCCCTAATTGAGGAGGAGTTCAGATCTGCAGATCCGGCCTTGTTGAAGGTCGGAGGGGCATTGCAAGGTGCAGCTACCGTAACAACGGGGGCGTTGATCTTCCTGCGCTTGCGAGAGGCGGAAGATCTGGAGGAGGAGGAGGACAGATACTCCTCGAACTTTAGTTGGTCAAACTCGTATTCGACCACTTCTTCAACCGGGATGCAGATCCGAGGTTGCGACACGACAGCTTCGGTAGCGAAGCTGTTGGCTCCCACTGTGGTCGCCAGCGTGTTTGTGTAGAAAATTATTTTCTTCATTGTATAACTCATTACAACTTTGGTCGTTACAACGAGTTCAAAAAGATCGGTCTTTTTATAAGACCTTTACACAATAAAAGTAAAAGTTACAACTCTCGTTCAAACAACACGCAACAGGTGTTTATCGCCTATTGCTTCGCGTGGGATCTTTACCTGTGCCGGGGTTTATCCATGGACCACCTTAGATCTGGATCCAGTTGATAGAAAATTGGGCAGAGATTCATCTTCACCGAGGGAGTGTTTGATTTGAAGCGCTGAAATCGACCAAGCGAAATCAGGGCTCTTCTCGAGATTAAGACCAAGCCTAATCTCGAGGAACGGACGGACGATGTTCAGATCCTTCGAATAGCTCCTTCTTTATGCCGAAGTTTGCCATGATCTGATCTGCCTTCGCTGAAATTCGTGCTCCTTGACTCCTCAATCCAGCAGCACCTCCACGTTTTGATAATAAATCTCTCTCCATGAAATGAGCCCCTAGGCCTGTATTTATAGGCTTCGGTTGGGGGTTTTTGGATGAGAATGAATGATTCCTCCTTATATTCAGTTAATAACTGATTAACAACGTTTGGGGATGATATCAGATCAGTTTGGATGCTCAGGAATCTGACCCAAACAGGGGCGAATCTGACCCGCGCTTGCACGGGTCGGATGGATCCGACCCGTGCTTGCGCGGGTCGGTTGAGTCCGACCCGCACCGGCGCGGGTCGGATTATTCTGACCCGTGCAAGTGCGGGTCGGATCATTCCGACCCACGCGGGCACGGGTCATTTGGTCCGTCCTACGCAGCGCGCTGGGAGTTTGGCTTCGCTAATTTCTTTGGTGTTTTTCTAGTTTTTCGGGACTTGTATTCTCCACCGTTTTGCGTATTTAACCGTCTTGCACACTTCGTTGCTGGACTGACCGTCGAACACGCGTTGGTTGACATGCGCGCATCGGTTGACGTACGCGTGTTGACCAACGCGCTAGCTGATTGACGAGCGCGCGCTGACCGACGTGCGCGAGCTGATTAACGAGCACGTGTTGATCGACGCGCACGAACTGATTAATGCGCGCGTGTTGACCGACGCACGCGAGCTGATTAACGCGCGCGTGTTGACTGACGCGCATGAGCTGATTGACTGATCGACGCGCACGAACTGATTGACGCGCGCATGTTGACCGACGTGCGCGAACTAATTGACGCGCGCGTGTTGACCGACGTGCGCGAACTGATTGACGCGCGCGTGTTGACCGACGCACGCGAGCTAATTAATGTGCGTGTGTTGACCGACGCGCGCGAGCTGATTGATACGCGCGGGCCACTTGGTTCGTCGTTTCGCTTCATGCGCTTGTCGACGACAGATAATCCTCTTAGACTCGATTAACGACGTTCGTTGTCTTCTTTCCATCTCGAGCTATGTACGGATACCTATAGGCATTTTTAGACGCCTACAATGGCGGGCTTAAACGAACTCAAAAGAGTTACTATTGAGGAACAAGTTACAAAATTTTTGCATATGTTAGGACATAATGTAACCTCCCTGACATTGTTTTAAGAAGCCTCCGCCTAGTCCGCCTAGGAGTACGCCTACGCCTAGGCGATACTTAGGCCGTCATATTAGCGCCTAGCGTCTATGCGGTACCTAGGCTACCCACCTAGATTTTGGAAGTGTTTAGGAGAGTAATTGTCTGCTTACATAGACTGCGCCATTTAGGCCTTGATCGTTATTTTCTGTATTGCAGCCTTCATGTTCTTCAACCTCCTTCAAATGTCTTTAACCTCCAAATATAAACACCTCCACTATCTCCTCTGACCTTCAGCAAATCCTCCTCGACCACCACTTAGATAAAGAAATAAATCCGCCTAAACGCCAGTCTAACACCTAAGCTTTCTATGATATTAACATTTACTATCAATTATTGTAATTAAAAATCAAAAAAGAAAACCTCCTGGGCTCTAGTCGTCGGGTCCAATGCCCAGGCCTCTTAGCACTTTCTATAACATTGTTAGTTATTATTTTGGTTATTTAGTATTTAAGTATGTATGGTTTATTATGGATCTGAGATTGTTATCTTTTTAGTTAATTTATATGAATTTAATACATATTTTTCAATTATGATAATTAAATAAATTTAAAAATAGGCAAACGCCTAGGCGTTGAAGCGCTAGGCGCTGGCTCAAATGCCTAGTTCGCCTAGCGCCTTCCGTAACATTACTCCCTGGAGCCATAATATCTTTCACACGAAGTGCGCTATAATGGAAAAAACTTGTGATGTTATTATTGACTGCGGTAGTAACGAGAATATTGTTTCTCGGTGTATGGTGGAGAAGTTAGGCTTAAAGACAGAGAAACACCATACCCTCTACTAGATCGGTTAGATTGGCAAGAGTAATAACTATGCTGATGAGGTATTATGTGATGTAGTCAAGATGCATGTTTGTCATATGCTTTTAGGCATGCCATGACAATTTGATGTTGATGTTACTCATGGGGAAAGATAATGTTTATATCTTTATGAAAGATGGACGTTGAGTTGTGATCAGTCAAGATAGATGTTGCTGAAAAGAAAACATTTTTGATTGTTGATAATGAAGCTTTTATAAAAGATTTGAAGCAATCTAAAGGGATTTATGCTCTTACTGTATCAGGAAAATAAATTTGATGAAGTCATGCCTGAAGAACTTCCTGCTGCGTCACCAATTCTTCTAGATGACCATCATGAGATTGACTTCATCTCTGGTTGACGCTTACAAAATCTGCCACATTATCAGATGAGTTTGAAGGGGAGATCCTGCACAAATAAGTGGAGGACCTCATCCAGAACGTTCTTGTACGAGCTAGCATGAGCCCATATGCTGTGCTAACATTACTTGTTCCGAAGAATGAAGAGCCGCGCATGTGTGTGAACAGTAGGACAATCAATAAGTTACTGTGAAATATCGGTTTCCCATCTCTCGCCTAGAAGACATGCTGGATATGTTGTCAGGGTCAAAAGTGTTTTCCAAAATTGGTCTTATGAGTGGATATCACCATATTCATATTAGAGAAGAAGATGAAAGGACTGCCTTCAAGACAAACGAAGACTTATGTGAGTGGTTGGCCAAGCCTTTCGGCCATTCCACTACTCCTAGTACTTTCATGTGGTTGATGAATTGGGTATTGAAACCCGTTATCGGTGTTCGTGGTAGTTTATATCGATGCTATCCTAGTTTATAGTTATATCGATCATATCCTAATTTATAGCCAAAATGAGTATGTGCATCTAGACCACTTGAGGGAGGTACCAACGGCTTTGCAGGAGAATAAATTATACATCAACCTGAAGAAGTGTAACTTTATGACTAGTAGCCTATTATTCTTAGACTTTGTAGTTAGTGCCGAGAGCATCCATGTTAATGAGGAGGTGATTGCAATTTAAGATTGGCCCAAGCCGAAAACTTTCAGCGAAGTTAGTAGCTTCCACAGCCTAGCTATCTTCTACATGAGGTTTGTGAGGAACTTTAGCAGCATCGGTGTGCCCATCACAGAGTGCATATAGAAGGGCAAGTTTAATTTGGGGGAAGATGCAGATCATAACTTTGCATTCATCAAGGAGAGGTTGTCCACAACATCGGTGCTCGCACTTTTAAATCTTCAGAAGGTGTTCGAGGTCGATTGTGATGCATCCATCGTAGCTTTTGGTGGTTTCCTTTTGCAAGAAGGGTGTTCAGTTTTTTTTTACAGTGAGAAACTTAACAAAGGCTTGCAGAAGTGGACCACATACGAGCTGGAGTTCTACGCTATAGTCTGGTCCTTGAAGCATTAGGAGCACTAATTGATATCTTAAGAGTTTTTGCTCAGCACTAACCAGCGGGCCTAAATGTCCATTAACAGTCAGACTACCATCAATCGTATGCATCCTCAATGGATAGGGTTTCTGCAGCATCTTACCTTTGTTTTGAAGCACAAGTCTAGGCAACAGAATAAGGTTGCAGATGCACATAGTCGGAGAGCTAGTTTGTTAGTTACTTTGCAAGTAGAGGTGATTAGATTTGAATATTTGAAGCTCTATGCAGAAGACAAAGAGTTGAAGGAGTCTTGGAACAACTGTTTGAAGAATCAGTCGGCCAGAGGTTTTCATATCCAGAATGGTTATTTATTTAGTGAAGACTAGTTATTCATACCCTAAAGCTCACTAAGAGAGCAGATCATACGAGACCTTCATGGTGGCAGGTTAGGTGAATATCTAGGGCGTGATAATACAATTTCTTTTGTTGAGAGATGTTAAGATTTTGGAGAGAAAAGAGATTATTGGAGAGATAGTTATCCTCACTCTATACTTAATTATTTATAGGGATGAATTAGTTACAATTTAGTTTCACAAGCAATGAGAGACTAAACCAATACTCTCTTCACTCCCCCTCAAGCTAGAGTATATATATCATGCATGCCCAGCTTGTCACAAATAAAGTCAATCCGTGTTCAACCAAGTGATTTTGTAAGAATGCCTGCCAACTGATCTACTGTCGATACATGTTTTGTCGTGATGATTTTGTCCTCGAGTTTCTTATAGACTACATGACATTCGACTTCAATGTGCTTGGTTCTCTCATGAAACACATGATTCTCAACAATATGAATTGATGCTTTATTGTCACCATATAGACTCATGACACATTCTAGAGGGAGACCAATCTCTATCAATAGGTCTCTGATCCAAACCATCTCTAGTATCACATTTGTCATTGCTCTGTATTCTTATTTAGCACTGGATCGAGACAACACTTTGCTTATTATTTTTCCATGACACTAGATTTCCTCCGAGAAAGACACAATATCCAGTAGTCGATCTCTTATCATAAGGACATCCAACCCAATCTACATCAGAGAAGCCTGCAACTCTGGTGTATCCTTGATCTGAGCAGAGAATGCCTTGTCCTGGAGATTTTTTAAGTACCTCAAAATTATCATTACTGCATATAAGTGAGTAGTTCTTGGTGCGGACAAGAACTGACTCACAACACTGACTGCGAATGTGATATCAGGTCTGGTCACTATCAGATAATTCAGTTTTCCCATCAACCTCCTATATTGCCCAACATCCTCAAGAGGCTCCCCTAGTCTGGTAGTAGTTTTGAGTTCACATACATTAGAAAATTACTGTTTCTGCACCTTAACATCCCGGTTTCTCAGAGCATATCCAGGACATACTATCTTTGTGATAGAAGAATACCTTTCATTGACTTTGCAACTTCAATACCTAGGAAGTATTTTAGGGAGTATAGATCTTTGGTTTGGAAATACGTGTCTATAAATGTTTCTTCATGCTGTCAATACCAATTTGGCTATTTTGCCATATATATATATATATATATATAACTAAAAACCAATCCTAACCCTACATTCTATTTCATCCAATGGTCAAGATTGAAAATGGCAGAATTGAAAATAAATGCAAATCAGTTGACAAAATACCAGTAAAAGGGGTAATTTAGGAAAAGAGGCATTAATGAAAACCGCTGTAATTAATTACGAAAATACGGCGGACACTTTTTTCCGCGAAAAATCGATTCAGTTCTACTATTTTGAATACAGTTTCATCTTCTCTCTACGCGAACAACTAAACTCTTCACATTCCGTCGATTTCTCCACACTTAGGTTTCTTCGAACATCTCATTACAACAAGAACGAAGACGAAAAGCAAGACTTCGACGATAGAGATGAAGAAAAGCAACTCCGACACTCCAAAACCCTCGTCTTCAAGAAGGGGTAAAACATTTCAAACCCTTGTATTAAAAATTTATATTTTTTTTATCAAAGTTTGAATATTTTTCATAGATTCAGTGAGTAAAGGTTCAGAATTTCGACATAATTAACTTGCATGTTGTTGAATACTTTTCTACATGAATAAATGTTATCGATGCATGTTCTATTTTAGGGTTTTAATTTTTTTTAATTTACTTTGATCTTGTTAGAATAAGTCAAGTTTTTTTTATATTGTAAGATGTTTTCATTTGTTCTAAATGGATAGCGGTAAATATTTGTGGTCTGGATTATGCAATATGCACTCTAGTTGAATCTACTCGATTCAGTTGAGTGGATCGAGATTCACTGGTTGAATCTATTCGATTCAGTGGAGTGAATCGCGATTCACTGGTAAATCGACTCGATTCAGTTTTTGTAAATCACGATTCAGTTTTGTAAATCACGATTCAGTTGAGTGGATCGAGATTCACTGGGTGAATCTACACGATTCAGTTGAGTGAATCGCGATTCACTGGGTGAATCGACTCGATTCAGTTTTGTAAATCACGATTCATTGTGTGAATCTACTCGATTCAGTTAGGAAAGTGAGGGTTTTAAATTTTTACTGTATTTCTTTGTATTGGTACTTTAAATCGCGATTCACACAATACAAGCTCAATCATATATACTCGATTCAGTTGGATGAATATACACGATTCAGTTGAGTGAATCGCGATTCAGTTGACACCATGCATTATTCAAAGACTGGGCTCAGTAAAAAATCAATTGTCATCTGTTTAGCAGGTCTACGATCTAGATCAAAGCACAAACAAAAAGCAGGTGTTGGGATTGTAGACGATGACTTCATCAACCCACCAAATAATCCTGCCGGTGAGGAAACATCAATGCGTACAAGGGATGAAGAAAATGAACAGACCACATTAAGGATGAAGAAGAAAAGGGTTGGTGTACTAAACATCTCGATTCACTTAAGTGAATGTTGATTCACTTCATTGAATCAAGATTCACTAAAGTAAACATATTGCTGTAATAAATATCTTTAAATTTATTTGTGTATTCAATGATGGATAATTTCATCTAATTTCATCTAATTATATTATATTTCTTAGCAAAGTTATATGTTTTGTTAGGCCCCATGTTGGCTTTTGCTCCATCAAATACAAGTTTCTTATGTGCGAGACCGAGAACTCTATTTGACTTCAAAAATTGTTTCCCACTACCGGAGACCAAAGAATGAGAATGCTCTTCAACAAATGAGAGAACATTATATCCTTTCAAACCATCAAACTTAAACACGACTTTAGCTTTGCAACCACATCTACTAGATACAGTTCTCCTTCTCTTTTTCAAAATGCTACTAGACTCATCAATATCAACATCCATCTTTGATTCATTGCTGCCAGCTCTACTGCAAACAATGTGTTTAAGAAGAACTGTACCGTCCTCATGTTTCTTCTCTGTATGCCGTCTGATCTCAAACCCACTTTTACGTCCATACTCTCGGTAAAACTGTATACCATCCTCTAGTGATCGAAAGCTTTGGTTTAGATAAGGTTTAAATTCAGCTTCAACCCGAGGTTTCCAATACATACCACCACCTGGTGATTCAAAAGGAATAGAGCTAACTTCGTCCATTCCATCTTCTCCAAAATCACTGTCCGATGCATTTATAACATGTGGTATGTAAATTTGTTCATTGCTGCCTACAACTGAAAATAAAACACCATCAATCATATGTGTTGATATACTGAATCTGGATTTACCGCTATCCATTTAGATCAAATGAAAACATATTCCACAATATAAAAATTACTTGACTTATTCTAACAAGATCAAAGAAAATGGAAAAAATTTAAAACCCTCACTTTCCTAACTGAATCGAGTAGATTCACCCAGTGAATCGCTATTTACATAACTGAATCGAGACGATTCACCCAGTGAATCGCTATTTACAAAACTGAATCGAGTCGAATCAACGAGTGAATCGCGATTCACTCAACTGAATCGCGTAGATTCACCCAGTGAATCTCGATCCACTCGACTGAATCGCGATTCACTCAACTGAATCGTGTATATTCATCCAGTGAATATCGATCCACTCAACTGAATCGCGATTTACAAAACTGAATCGAGACGATTTATCCAGTGAATCGCGATTCACTAAACTGAATAGAGTAGATTCACCCAGTTTATCTCGATCCACTCAACTGAATCGAGATAAACTCAACTAGAGTGCATATTGCATAATCCAGACCACCAATATTTACCACTATCCATTTAGAACAAATGAAAAAATCTCGATTCAATGCATCAAATTCTCCATTTAAAACTCCATAAAATGTTTAAGAATGTAAGCTACAAGATAATAAGTCATATGGCTAAGTTTTTAAATACTGAATCTAGTTCCATTACAATGAAAAAAACTAGACCATGCACACCTGAATTCAAGCTCTCCATTTCAATCTCCATAAAATGTTGAGCAATGTCCAGCTGCTGGACTTCGAACAAGAGAGCTGAAGAACGATGAATGAGAGCTACTGGACGTTTTCTCGATGAACGAGAGCTGAAGAACGATGAACGATGAACGAGAGCTGCTGGACGATTTCTGAACGAGAGCTGAAGATCTGAAGGACGATGAACGAGATAGCTGCTGGACAATTTCACGATTGAAAGCTGCTGGACGATGAACGAGAGCTGATATTCGTGACTGTTGGGTTGCCTGAGTCGTAAGATTGCATGGGGAAATGGAGAACTCAACAGAAGCATTAATTACCTCTCTTTGGGTGCTGTTTATTTTACCAGATTACCCTCACGCAGGTTTAATCTCAGCCATTGGATGAATCTAGATCCAATGGAGAGGAGAAGTTTATATATATATATATATATATATATATATATATATGGCAAAATAGCCAAATTGGTATATTTTGTTGACCCTCGGTGACAGATTGATATATTTCTTTTGATTATGACAAATTGGTATATTATCTGGACTCTGGCGCCAAATACCCCTTAAGTTTGGCCGGATCCAAATTTTCTGGTCAGTTTTCTCACGTGACGGCTCACGTGATTCCCAACTGACGGGATTTATTGCACAAAACCCTCTCATAATCCAAACTCCTAATTAAAAAAAACCCCTCCTCTTCCTCCTCCCCCTCTCCCTCCTCATCCTCTTCAACCTCTCCCCATCACCCACGCCCACCAGCTCAGCAAGACCCTCAACCCCCACTCCTCCTCCTCCTCTCCCTCTTCCTCACCCTCTTCAACCTGCAGTTTGGACTTGTATTTTCCAATAGATACTTCTGGCCGAAAAACAGTTGTGGCATTTGTGCTGGAGACCAATTTCCGTCACTCCGAGAGGATGAGGAGTGGAGGAGTTATCCTAGTAATTGATGTTAGTTTTGTGAAATTACCTAAAAAGAATCCAAAGAAAGAGGCAACATACCATCCTGCACTTCCTGATACCGATGTTGAGGCTTTCTCTTTGCAACTTCCAACTTATCTCTATTGCTCCTTATTATCCATGAATTGCATCCAGCACCCGCTCCATAACTTCCACTTGTGGTCCATAGTCAAGATATTTACCTCGTCAAACTTCTCCGCTTCATCAACCATCCTGGCTTTTCCAAACCCATCAATGTATAGACAACTACATTGACCCCCACGCCTTTCTCTTTAAAATACTCAAACCACTCCTTTGCTCTCTCTAACTTCCCAGCCTTACACAAGCAATTAACAACCGCACCATAAGCAACCTCAACGGGTTCAAACCCCTCGCTCCTCATCCTATCAAAAACCACCATCGCTTGCTCCTCATTCCCACCCTTTGCAAATGAGTCCATAAGTGCGGTATAAACTGCCACATTCGCCTTGCCTCCTCTCCCCACCATCTTCTCCAAAATCGCCATCCCCTCAAACGGCTTCCCATCCTTGCACAACCCATTCACAACCAAACTAATCGCATGAGACGGGACCTCCATTCCCTTCTCCTCCATCTTCATGTACATCAACAAACATGCACCGATGAAAGTTCTCCTCCGCATAATAACACTGAATCAAAGTCATATACGTAACCTTATCCGGCACTAACCCTAACTCGTCCATCTCCTCAAACTTCACCACCGCATCTCGTACTTTCCCAACCTTGCAGTACCCCGTAATCATTATATTATACAAAAAAACATCTGTCTTGACACCCGACATTACATCAAACACCTTGTGTGCGGAGTCAACAAACCCCGAACTCACAAAACAATCCATCAAACAATTGTAATGCACAACATTCAGCTCCACTCTCCGCTCCTTCATCCACCTCCAAACCAACAGAGCCTCCTCGATGACCCCGACGGCTCTAAGGGACTGAATTAGGGTCACGGAGTTGGACGGGGAGAGGTCAGAGAGGAGGGTATGTCGGTTTTCGACGATTTTCGGAGAATAGGGTTTTGATGACAGTGGGGCTATAGCTAGGGTTTAGGGCCAGGGTTTGGAGGAGTGGGGGTTGAGGGTCTTGCTGAGCTGGCGCACGTGCGTGAGGGGAGAGGTTGAAGAAGATGAGGAGGAGGAAGAGGGGGAGGAGGAAGAGGAGGGGATTTTTTAATTAGGAGTTTGGATTATGAGAGGGTTTTGTGCAATAAATCCCGTCAGCTGGGAATCACGTGAGCCGTCACGTGAGAAAACTGACCGGAAAATTTGGATTCGGCCAAACTTAAGGAGTATTTGGCGCCAGAGTCCAGATAATATACCAATTTGTCATAATCAAAAGAAATATATCAATCTGTCACCGAGGGTCAACAAAATATACCAATTTGGTTATTTTTCCATATATATATATATACGGAAAATTTGGATTCGGCCAAACTTAAGGAGTATTTGGCGCCAGAGTCCAGATAATATACCAATTTGTCATAATCAAAAGAAATATATCAATCTGTCACCGAGGGTCAACAAAATATACCAATTTGGTTATTTTTCCATATATATATATATA